>NW_015506797.1:72439-87082 GCF_001515645.1 Sinocyclocheilus grahami
TCCATCCATCCATCCATCCATCCATCCATCCATCCATCCATCCATCCATCCATCCATCCATCCATCCATCCATCCATCCATCCATCCATCCATCCATCCATCCATCCATCCATCCATCCATCCATCCATCCATCCATCCATCCATCCATCCATCCATCCATCCATCCATCCATCCATCCATCCATCCATCCATCCATCCATCCATCCATCCATCCATCCATCCATCCATCCATCCATCCATCCATCCATCCATCCATCCATCCATCCATCCATCCATCCATCCATCCATCCATCCATCTATCTATCTATGTCTGTCTGTCCAACCATCTCTGATCCAACACACCTAAAAGATTGCTTGAAAATTACAAAATTACAGTTTTAAAACTACAGCCATTTTGAAACTAAACTCTGAAACTGTAATTAAAGGAACATTGCAAAATGCCACAATGCCACATTAAGATTTTAAATTGCAGCTCTGGCAAAATATGTGACACAAAGCACTGTAAAGTGACAAAAATTATCACTGACAGGTTCATATGATGTTAAAATGTATTAAGGCAGTTTTAAACACTTAAAACTGGTGCCACTGCTTACATCCAAAAGCAATATTTAATACTAAATTGAAAAATTATTTTCATGCCATTGAAGAGCACAGATTTGTTTCTTTTACATCATGAAGAATGTCTTTTCGAGACAGTCCATTTCTGGATATGAATTGAACTCTTTGTGCAGTGGTAGTTAATACGTCTTCAAAAGAGCTCAATGTTCTGCGTTACAATAGCATGGCAAGACAAATCCAGACAGCAGGCCGTTCGTGGGTGTTCTACCTGTGCCAGGTTCCGTATAGAGTTCCAGACAGGTGGAGAGTACCAGACTGAAAAATGAACGCTGGGGCTGAGTAATGGTTAACTGTCATACCAGCTGCGAGCACAGGGCAGATCGTTCACTAGAGTTTGGAGCCAGGCCACACACACTCAGGATGTGTTCCAAAACCTAGTGAGCTGCCTACGTAGGAGGCATTTTAAGACTTAGTAGGCAACCTCCTGATGTGAGGGCTACTCCAGTTGGTAAGCAACCTAAATCTGCTGAGTTCCTTTTGCCAAATTCTATGGCAGTAACAAGCTCAAAAAAAAAAATCCATCCAAGATGGCGGATGAAGGAAGAGAAATTCAGAAAGCATCAATAAAAATATTTCAGTAAAATAAAAAAGTACTATTTTACTATTTTAGTGTATTTCTAAACTAGTATCATTTTGTTAGCCTAGCAACGTGTTAACGCCTGACTTTAAGAACATTAGAATTTGCCCTTAGAAGGTTCCATTTACTTAGTATGCCTTTTATTTAGGCCGTAGACAGCAAGGCAGTTTACTAGGTTTTGGAACAGAGCTTGGTCGAGACTAACACATGGAAACACAACTATAAGCATATATAAATGTAAAATAGATCACATAATACATGTCTGAAACTATCTATCTATCTATCTATCTATCTATCTATCTATCTATCTATCTATCTTCATCCATCCATCCATCTGTCCGTCCGTCCGTCCATCCATCCATCCATCCATCTATGTCCGTCCGTCCGTCCATCCATCCATCCATCCATCCATCTATCTATGTCCGTCCATCCATCCATCTATCTATCTATGTCCATCCGTCCGTCCGTCCATCCATCCATCCATCCATCTATGTCCGTCCGTCCGTCCATCCATCCATCCATCTATCTTCGTCTGTCCATCCAGCCATCAATCTATTTGTCTGTCCATCCATCCATCCATCATCTATCTATCTATCTGTCTATCTTTGTCTGTCCATTCAACCATCAATCTATTCGTCTGTCCATCCATCCATCCATCCATCCATCTATCTATCTATCTATCTTCGTCTGTCCATCCATTCATCCATCTATCTATCCGTCCATCCATCCATCTATGTCCGTCCGTCCGTCCGTCCATCCATCCATCCATCCATCCATCCATCCATCCATCCATCCATCCATCCATCCATCCATCCATCCATCCATCCATCCATCCATCCATCCATCCATCCATCCATCCATCCATCCATCCATCCATCCATCCATCCATCCATCCATCCATCCATCCATCCATCCATCCATCCATCTATCTATCTATGTCTGTCTGTCCAACCATCTCTGATCCAACACACCTAAAAGATTGCTTGAAAATTACAGGCCTTTGTTTTTAAAACTACAGCCATTTTGAAACTAAACTCTGAAACTGTAATTAAAGGAACATTGCAAAATGCCACATTGCGTCAAAAAGATTTTAAATTGCAGCTCTGGCAAAATATGTGACACAAAGCACTGTAAAGTGACAAAAATTATCACTGACAGGTTCATATGATGTTAAAATGTATTAAGGCAGTTTTAAACACTTAAAACTGGTGCCACTGCTTACATCCAAAAGCAATATTTAATACTAAATTGAAAAATTATTTTCATGCCATTGAAGAGCACAGATTTGTTTCTTTTACATCATGAAGAATGTCTTTTCGAGACAGTCCATTTCTGGATATGAATTGAACTCTTTGTGCAGTGGTAGTTAATACGTCTTCAAAAGAGCTCAATGTTCTGCGTTACAATAGCATGGCAAGACAAATCCAGACAGCAGGCCGTTCGTGGGTGTTCTACCTGTGCCAGGTTCCGTATAGAGTTCCAGACAGGTGGAGAGTACCAGACTGAAAAATGAACGCTGGGGCTGAGTAATGGTTAACTGTCATACCAGCTGCGAGCACAGGGCAGATCGTTCACTAGAGTTTGGAGCCAGGCCACACACACTCAGGATGTGTTCCAAAACCTAGTGAGCTGCCTACGTAGGAGGCATTTTAAGACTTAGTAGGCAACCTCCTGATGTGAGGGCTACTCCAGTTGGTAAGCAACCTAAATCTGCTGAGTTCCTTTTGCCAAATTCTATGGCAGTAACAAGCTCAAAAAAAAAAATCCATCCAAGATGGCGGATGAAGGAAGAGAAATTCAGAAAGCATCAATAAAAATATTTCAGTAAAATAAAAAAGTACTATTTTACTATTTTAGTGTATTTCTAAACTAGTATCATTTTGTTAGCCTAGCAACGTGTTAACGCCTGACTTTAAGAACATTAGAATTTGCCCTTAGAAGGTTCCATTTACTTAGTATGCCTTTTATTTAGGCCGTAGACAGCAAGGCAGTTTACTAGGTTTTGGAACAGAGCTTGGTCGAGACTAACACATGGAAACACAACTATAAGCATATATAAATGTAAAATAGATCACATAATACATGTCTGAAAGCAAACCAAGAACATTCTTTGGTTCTTAGACTTCTATCTATCTATGTCTGTCTGTCCAACCATCTCTGATCCAACACACCTAAAAGATTGCTTGAAAATTACAGGCCTTTGTTTTTAAAACTACAGCCATTTTGAAACTAAACTCTGAAACTGTAATTAAAGGAACATTGCAAAATGCCACATTGCGTCAAAAAGATTTTAAATTGCAGCTCTGGCAAAATATGTGACACAAAGCACTGTAAAGTGACAAAAATTATCACTGACAGGTTCATATGATGTTAAAATGTATTAAGGCAGTTTTAAACACTTAAAACTGGTGCCACTGCTTACATCCAAAAGCAATATTTAATACTAAATTGAAAAATTATTTTCATGCCATTGAAGAGCACAGATTTGTTTCTTTTACATCATGAAGAATGTCTTTTCGAGACAGTCCATTTCTGGATATGAATTGAACTCTTTGTGCAGTGGTAGTTAATACGTCTTCAAAAGAGCTCAATGTTCTGCGCTACAATAGCATGGCAAGACAAATCCAGACAGCAGGCCGTTCGTGGGTGTTCTACCTGTGCCAGGTTCCGTATAGAGTTCCAGACAGGTGGAGAGTACCAGACTGAAAAATGAACGCTGGGGCTGAGTAATGGTTAACTGTCATACCAGCTGCGAGCACAGGGCAGATCGTTCACTAGAGTTTGGAGCCAGGCCACACACACTCAGGATGTGTTCCAAAACCTAGTGAGCTGCCTACGTAGGAGGCATTTTAAGACTTAGTAGGCAACCTCCTGATGTGAGGGCTACTCCAGTTGGTAAGCAACCTAAATCTGCTGAGTTCCTTTTGCCAAATTCTATGGCAGTAACAAGCTCAAAAAAAAAAATCCATCCAAGATGGCGGATGAAGGAAGAGAAATTCAGAAAGCATCAATAAAAATATTTCAGTAAAATAAAAAAGTACTATTTTACTATTTTAGTGTATTTCTAAACTAGTATCATTTTGTTAGCCTAGCAACGTGTTAACGCCTGACTTTAAGAACATTAGAATTTGCCCTTAGAAGGTTCCATTTACTTAGTATGCCTTTTATTTAGGCCGTAGACAGCAAGGCAGTTTACTAGGTTTTGGAACAGAGCTTGGTCGAGACTAACACATGGAAACACAACTATAAGCATATATAAATGTAAAATAGATCACATAATACATGTCTGAAAGCAAACCAAGAACATTCTTTGGTTCTTAGACTCAAGCCTGGCAGAAACGTTTCAGTTTAGAGTTCAATTCAAGCCGTCAGTCAAGACAGAAATAGCTGACGTCCTTCTTTGATTCAGTGTGTCAAATTAAAACAGACTGCTTTCCTCAAGCAGGAAAGGCTGTCATTGTAATGAGTGAAGTTTTATTGGTTCGTGTTCATCTGTGTACTTTTTATGTTGTATGTCTTTATTATAGAGCACTTGACGCTAGACGAGAGAGCTCTTCCAATTAGAGTTGCAAACCACTAAACCCAAGGTACTTCTAATTTAATTTTATTTACATTTCTCAGCCTTATTTAAAAACATTTGTGATATAATAAATGTAATCTGCACCAGTAGATTACCTAGACATGCTAAATGTAATTCTGGTCATCTTTTGCTCAACAGACACTTGCCTTTTTTTCTTGAATGCAAGAAGAGGTCCTCTTCTGCCATGGTGGACTTTGCAGGGAGAAAGTTTGTGAAGATGTAAATGGACTTTTGATTTGAATCGTTTATGGATCACAATGATGGATTGACAGGTTGTGATCTAATGTAGAAAATGTATTTGTGATTATGTTTACTGTTTTTACTGGTGGGCTCATTTATTGCTGCATTGTCAAGGCCATATCCATAAACACTTATTATTGACATATCTGTATCATCTGGCCACACCAGAAAACGCAACTATACGTCCGGGCTTCATGTTGGGTCCTCTCTTTTTTTAATGGAAAGCCTGTTTCTCTTTCTCATGGTTTTTCATTTGTCAGTGCCTTCACTTTGATTGTTACTCTTCTTTATATTTGCAACATGGGACATAATTTCTTGTGTCCTAAAACACGGACTGACTGAAGAGAGAACGTTTCGCAATAGTTATACTATTTTAATGAATACAGCGAAAAGTAGTTCCATAATTATATTTGCAACTTAAAAATTTATTTATTTTTGGTCGAAAACACAGCTTATTGACTAAAGAGTTTCATTATGTAAAATTGATTTTAACTTTCCAATGTTTCTTTTAGAGTTTCTTTTGCGTTTTGTTTTTAGTGACTATCGTGCTGTTCATTTTTCTACTTTTGTAAAACACTTGCCACACACACAAGTGTATTAACGTTGTATAATCTAAATGTTAAATGTCCATTATCACAACAGATTGTTCTATTTATGTATATTTTTAATATTATCGATTTCCACAATGATTTTCATGGTGGTCACGGCACCAGTTCTATTTTAAGAATAAAGAATAGTGAACAATGTTTTGATTTATTGTTTTATTTACAATTTGTCAACAAATTAATCATCAATAAATAACTTTGTACACACCAGAGATTACTTATACAAGTAACTTCAGCGGTGTGCAAATTGCTTTACATGTTGGATTAGAACTAATTTTATTTGCAGTGAAGGTTCCGAGTTTTAATTAGCTTTTGTTAAGTAATTTGTTTGTATGCTTATTTTAATTTTCTATGAAAGGCAAGGCAAGGCAAGTTTATTTGTATAGCACATTTCATACACAATGGTAATTCAAAGTGCTTTACATAAAATAAAATAAAACAGTAATCACAACAATAAAACAAGGAATTTAAAAACTTTGAAAATTATAAAAAAAAAATTGATTTAAGAGGTTTAAAATGAATTTAAGAAAACGATTATACATATAATATAGTGCAATCAGTTCGGACATCGCACAGTGCTCATTCAATAAATGCACAGCTAAACAGATGAGTTCTGAGTCTGCATTTAAATGTGACTAATGTTTTAGCACATCTGATCTCTTCTGGAAGCTGATTCCAACTGCGGGTGGCTACTCGGAAGCTGATATGAAGTCCTGTGGTCACTCATACTCTGTCCAGGTGTGTGTGTGCCATTCAGGTTGAGTAGTTTGGCACACACTACTGAAGGATGACGGATGGAGAAGTAGATGTTGTCCTTTAGCACTCTTGCACCAAGTTTGTTTAGGTGGAGGCCATCCAGTTTAAACAGTTGTCTATGGCCCCAGAAAAGATTGAAGTTATCGATGAAATTGACTCCTTTTAAGCTGCAGATTCTTTGTAGCCATGTGTTCAGCCCAAGCAAACGTGAAAACATATTAGTTCCTCTTGCTGGGAGTGGCCCACTGATGAACGACGTGCTAAATTACAAATTAGTAAAATCGAAATCGAAGTGTTTCAAAGAGTTCACTGAAGTCCTTCTTAAGGAGTTCTGACTGCTCTTTCCGAATATCATTCTTCCCCACATGGATGATGATTCGATTTGCAGTCTTGTGCTTCATTAGAATTTTCCCAAGTTCCTTGTTCAAATCAGAAACTGTTGCTTGAGGAAAGCAGAAGGTTGCTGAATTTCTGCTACTGATGTTTCTGATAATGGAGTCGCCCACTATCAGAGTCCTGGGCTCGGCTGCGCTCTGAGCTGAAAGCAGCTGTCTACTCGACCTTGAGCGTCTGTTAGTAGCGATGTTAGCTGCTGGCTGATCCGATCCATGTTTAATCACATTTGGGGATTCCTCACGCTTACTCAATGACAAGTTGCCTTAAATACACTTGGTCACGCTGAAGGAGGCGGCTATTAACTAATTTGTCATTTAGCTGATGCTTTTATCCAATGGGATAAATCCAAAGTCCTATTCTTAACCTCAGGTGGCATATCCACAGACTCCCCACAGGTTAGGAAATTGCATTTTTGAAAGCTACTATTAGTTGACTATTAACTACACCACCTCCCGCTAGGCTTTTTACTAATTACTAATTTGTAATTTAGCAAATCGTTTTAGCCCATGCAAAAAATCTATCCACCTTTTTCTTCAACGCGGAAGTAAGCCTGTGGGCAAGACTTCCGGTTCGTTAGCCACTATAGGGAAATAATAATTAAAGAGAAGAATAACAACGTGCAGTAAACAGTAAAACTGTTTGCACTACAAACCAGTGTGTTCATAATTAAGATAATGCATTAAAATAATATGGTAAGACACACCGATTTTCAAAATCAAGCAGCAAAACAAACTGTTTTGTACAGCTAAAAATAGCTGGACACGGATGAGACCGGAAGCCAGACCCATAGAATTGACAAATGGCCACGCCCATTTTTACGGACAAGGTGGACAGCCCCCTCAGATCCAGACAGCATACCCATCTACAAACTTTTCACTGACATCTGATGCATATTGAGCACAAAATTGGAAGGTACTTTGGGAATTGCAGGTCTATTCAGATTGTCAGACTTTACATGTTGATTCTACAAACATTTTTTAGGAAGAACCAGATTTGCCAAAGTTTGCTGGTTAATGGAATCAAATATATGAATAATAGTAGCAACCCTTGGGTGAACTTTTTGAACTCTTTGAACTTTTTTTTACTTCAACAATAATCTACCATGGGTCTTCTTTAAAATAAGACCAAACTTAGCTCTGTGCTCCCAAGCTTCAAATTTTTATGACAGTTTTTTGACACTGACATTTTTGTCCACTCTGGACCTATGTGTAACTTTTTTTAATTGACGCACAAGGGTTAAAGACTTCTTCTAAGGCACTTAGAAGCAAGAAACTGGATATCCACAACCATAGAACATGTGACCCTGGACCACAAAAACCAGTCTTAAGTGTCAATTTTTCAAAATTGAGATGTATACATCATCTGAAAGCTGAATACATAAATGTTCAATTGATGTATGGTTTGTTAGGATAGGACAACATTTGGCTGAGATACAACTATTTGAAAATCTGAAATCTGAGGGTGCAAAAAAAATCTAAATATTGAGAAAATCGCCTTTAAAGTTGTTCAAATGAAGTCCTTAGCAATGCATATTACTAATCAAAAATGAATTTTTAATATATTTACGGTAGGAAATTTACAAAATATCTTCATTGAACATGATCTTTACTTAATATCCTAATGATTTTTGGCATAATAGAAAAATCGATAATTTTGACCCATGCCATGTATTTTTGGCTATTGCTACACAATCCACTTTTGCTAGTTTAACATCGAGAAAAATGGTCGGCGTGCCCCGCGCATGATCTAAAAGAGTTGTTCCTATTCTCTTAATGAGTAATGGGTGTGTTTTGGGCATAACCTGCAATAAACCAATCAGAGTTCATCTCCCATTCCCTTTAAGAGGCAGTTGCGCTCGTGCCATGGCGGATTCGCTATTTACATGGCGGAATTTGCAAGTGCAAAGACTGAACACGTCTCCAGAGAGGAAACGGATCTGCTCGTGCGCGAGCAAATAGGTAGCCTAATTCTGATACATGCAATGACTATCTATTATGACATGTGGGCATTTTTATATTTATGTAGACTACACAATAATAATCTTTTACATTGTAATCCTTTTATTTTTAATACAGTATTTGGCATGTGTGTGTGCTGCTGAGCGTCCCAGTGTATTTTAACCACGATTTAGGCCCGATTTGCATGTTAACAAGCTCGCCGTCACCGACAGGTCAGGCTGTGATTGGGGGCAAATCAGCGCGTAATCAGTGCTCTGCGATCTTTATGTGTGAACTACTCAACAACGCAAAAAAGAGGCTCGCCGACGCCAAACAAATATCAAACATGCTATATTATCTGGACTGGTCGGGCGACTCAACATCCTGTGGTATCAGGTGTTGCGACGAGCTACAGCCAATGAGAGAGCAAGGCATGGGTTGAGGTCACCAAAAGAAAAACAGCAGCAGCAACATGGCTTTAAGGAAAGTGTGGACAAGAAATTGAGCAAACTTTTTCAGAACAGATCATTGCGCAAACAGCTTGCACCACTTGCTAATTTCATCCCGATGTCCATTTTCAAATAAACAACTCCTGTTTCATGTGTTGTTTCGCATCGTTCCTGTTCCACTTTTGTGAAAACTAGTGTTTTATGTGTTTTTTGTCTGAACTGGGCTTTTCTGTAATTATCAAGTAATCCTGACGACTTGATTAGCAGATTCAGGTGTTTGTACAGATTTGGAACTGAATTGATTTGGCACAAAAATTGGCCCTCCAGGAGCAGGGTTTGACACCCTCCATCTAAAGCAACTTTGACTACACTTATTGCGGGGGCAGTTTGACTGAAGGAACTTGGGTGCCTTGTTCAAGGGCACAATGGTAATGGAATCCCCCAAAAGTACACGGATTTCCTCTGTCAGGAAGGTCCCCTTGATTACTCACATTTTGGGCAATTTGATGCATGATGACACATGCTAAACACCACCTAGTTCACAGTGTCATCTCACCAAGCCAAGGTTATGCAATACTGGTTTGACCGTGACTGTGGAAATAGTAATTTCAGAACTTCCCTCAGATGCTCCAATTACTCCCGTTCCTGAGATGAACTGGAAAGTCAAGGTCAAGGAGTGGATAAGGTTCTCAGACACCTTTTTATCTTCCAATTCTGTTATTTTGCGCTAACCTTCTCTAATTCCCTCATTCTGCCAACTCTTTTTAAACATATTCCAGAAGACGCTCAACAAGTGGCATTAATAAAACCAATCCCTGTGCCAGTACTGGGCGTATAAGGTAACTCCGCCATGGAACAAGTGACTTAACCTTTGGATGTACAATGCCTGTGATGTGTCTCCTTGAGCTCAGCCCTTACAGACGGAGAAAAAGAGAACGAGGGAATCTCCCGCTTTTCAAGAGGAGAGCCACTGTTATGTGGAAATGGTGAGGCAGCTTCCTTGGGATATCTTATGAGCCAACTCTCTGTCCTCATCCTTCATGAAAACTTTAAGTAACTCAGCTGTTGCGTGATTCTGGAAAAATGGCAGGCCTTATGTTGCTGATCTGAGCCTTCACTCAGTGCTGGCCCCACCGGCAATTGCCTCCAGTGGATGAAATGCAAGAAATGTTGCCTGGACCTCCAAAACCACAACACGTTTACAGTTAGCCCCCATCCAAGAACCGACTCCCCCTGTGAACCATTACAGCAGAGCCATGGAAACGCATGCACAACACAAGCCGGGAGTGGCTAAGAAGTGGCTGCATTTCAAATCACGCACCGCTAAAAGTGGATAGTGACATCAAATCAGTGTGTGGGAAAGGGGAGTATTTACCACAGCAACTGGACGGGTGAATCATTCATTTATGTGGCGTGAAAATGTCGTGGGGTGTAAGGCGAAGCTGACTCATCACACCCTTAGCGCTAGGATTAGTAACCACATTCCCTCGGCTGTTTATTTGTAAAACTTGGAGATGTTTTGGCTTCTCGTTTGTTGATTGATGTGCATTGTGCACATGTCTGAATCTTGACTCGCAGAAGTTAAGGTCATGAATGCTGAGTTTGCACAGCTGAGGACACAGTGAAATCCTCGAGGCAAGGCTTGCTTTTCTGGCCAGCAATCAAAACCTGGCTGCACTTGGCTTTGCACAAGTGTGGACAGATGTGTTTGCAGTGCGCATCCCATGCGTTGATTAACCCAGACAGACACGCTTCAGCATTCTTCATGTATGTGGAGATGGATGTGTGATGGATTGAGCTCGGTGGGAGTCTCTGGAAAGTTTGGGAAAACCTGTTTGGAATGGTGACAGGATGTGGTGCTGAAAGACGATTTTTAATGCACAGGTGAATGATGTATCTCTCTCGCATCCTCTCCATCCTGCTTTCCTCTGCTCTCATGCTCTGCTGAGACTGCAACCCATCCGTTAAGTTGATTTAGCCATCACTGCAAACCATAAGTGGAGCGGAGCTTTTTCCACAACTTTCTGGGATTTTCTTAAAGAGCCTGGTTTTTAAAGGTGGATTTGTGCAAAAGTGTTTTCACTGAATCAAAATGAAAATAAAACAGTGGTTGGAAAAAGTGTTTAACCACCGGACCTTTAAATTACAGTGTGCTTACCTAACTGTCAATACGTATGCAATATATTTAATTAATTATTCATATATTTTATGTACATCTCTTATTGAAATCATTTAACTGAAGTTCATTTCCATCAGATTCATTTGTAATATGCAAACCATTCCTGCCACTAGGGGGCTCTGTGTTTACACCGTTCAGTGTGTGAGTGACATTCAGCAACATACAGCCAAACTGAGTAATTAGTTGCTGTGCACTAATTTCACATGCTGGGCACTCAACACACTTTAAGTATAACAAAAGCACAAAAACCTCAGTCCACATTTACCCGTGAGATAATGACTGGGTACCTGATTGTTTGTTTATCCGTGTTTAAGAACAGTTACTGAGAGACACGTCTCCACTCGGCCTGTTTTGGGGAGCGTTCACTTCATCCAGGTGTTTTCATTGTATGGAAGCACTTATCTCAGAGTGCAGTTGCTTAGTAATTTGGCACGCAAGGAACAGAGAGGAATATATACAGACAGACAGACAGACAGACAGACAGACGATAGATAGATAGATAGATAGATAGATAGATAGATAGATAGATAGATAGATAGATAGATAGATAGATAGATAGATAGATAGATAGATAGATAGATAAGCAAGTTCCTATTTGTTTTAGTAATTTGGTTCGTTCATATGATTCATATTTATTTGATTCATTAAGAAATAAATAATTCACAGATTAATTTGAACCTCTGCTAATTTCGTATAGATGGATATTTAGGAGCCAATTCAGACAGATGGATAATGATGGATAAATGAAAAAAAAAATTGTTTGTCTTTTGTAGTAACGAGCTTGTTCAACAAGCATATTTTTCATCACTCAAATGTTGCATTAGCAAGTCCGATTTGTTTTAGTGATTCAGTTTGTTCATATGGTTCATATTTATTTGATTCCCTGAAGAAATAAACGATTCACAGATTAATTCTAACCTCTAATTTAGGATAGATAGATATTTAGGAGCTGATTCAGACAGAAATACAAGCGTATTTTTCATCACTTTATAATCTCTATCTCAAATATAGCATTAGCAAGTTCGATTTGTTTTAGTGATTCGGTTCGTTCATATGGTTCATATAGCTACTATAGATAGATCTATTCACAATTGAAACAAACGATTCACAGATTAATGATTAAAAACCATTTTAATGCAGCTGTTTGTAACTGTTTCCGAATCAGTGAAACACGATTTAAATTTAATGCTGTCATGCTAATTTCCTATTATAATGAACAAAATCATATTTTTGTCAGATAAACAATCTAATTACAGAATATTTGTGATATTTATACGTTTATGAAAATAGGTTAGAAGGCGGATAGTGTTTGGACGGACCGATAAAATGACCATGTGGAGGGACCATTCGTCGAGACGTCTAGCCAAAAAAGGAAGAAAAAGGAAGAAACAAGGAAACACATGAAAAAATGTACATATTTTCAGTGTGTGATATTAAGCAGAGTTACAGTGGCGAAACAGAGAGTGAGATGCAGAGCCAGACAGCAGCACGTGGCTGAACTATTTCTCTCTTTCCCCTCTCACGTGCCCGTGAAGAATCAAAGCTACGAGCCAGTTTATTGGCCGAACTGATCCAGCAAGCAAATGACATACAGACTTCCCTCCTCAGGCCTTGGACGGGCCCAAGTATTGTGTGTGCGAGATATAAAGCTCTTTGATTTGAGGAGGGACTAAGCAGCAGTGTGTCCATTTCCATCATTCAGTGCTGACGTGTTTGTGGTCTCATGCAAATATGTGTTTGTGTGTTCGGCGCCGCCACACGTAGGTCTGTTTGTGTGAGCGAGTAAACCTGGTGTTGACATGTTGCGCTTCATCTGTCAAGGAACCGTGGAGTGCTGTGAATGATGAAGTGTTGATGAAAGACTGCAAAAACATCTCTTTGTCTCTCAAACCTGCTGAAAGATGCTGTTTCGACGCCAGTCACCTTCGCATCAGCCCCTGACCAACACCACATCACAACCAATTTACCAAGAAGCAAGCGAATGATGGAATACATTCGTCAACAAGGAAAAACTTACACAATCGCTGAGCTGAAAAACCCCCGGTGGGATTTCTTGTGTTACCGCCACACAATACAGTACCGGGGTGAGCCGAGAAGGGGTTTGTATGCATCGCTCAAAAAGAAGGATGTTTTGAAGACCCTTCGGGACGTTTCCTGTCAGTGCAGATTGTTCCGAAAGGCCTGCAGAACCTCCACGGAGAAGTTTAAAAAACAACACATCAGGATCGTATGTCTGTATAATTGTAACATTGTTGAATGAAGATAAGTGACACAGATTTACCAGTTTTTTTTATTGTCGGAAAATAGGTTTAGTCACAGTAGAATGTTGACATAAATACAGCAGAGCCCGGGCTAATGAGAAAATAATGTGTGCGCAGCTACAGTAAGCGAGAGCAGATCTTCCGAGAGGCCTTAAAGTTGTTTAACGGACAAATCGCACAAAGTCACACCAGCGATCAGTCTGCGGTAACGGCGGCGGCTGGGGTCCAAGCGGGAACTCTTTTTCCACCCTGGTACTCATTAGATCCCAGAACGATTTGCGTCGAGACAATTTGGAAGGAATCCATTGTGACGGATGCACACACGTTGTTAAGCACCAAGTTGATAAGCACCAAATGTGCAAATGTTATACTACCTGAAATCAAGCAAGTGCGTCATGACATGATTAAAAATACATTAAATTTAAATGCAGTACATATTGAGTAACTGAATACACCTCTTCCATTATGCATATATATATATATATATATATATATATATATATATAGGAAAGCTAATTTATTCAGCTTTATTTACCCTTGTGACTGGTTTTGTGGTCCTAGGTAACACACACACACACACACACACACATATATATATATATATATATACAGACATGCACACACACATAAATTTCTCAATATTTTGATTTTTTTTGCAGCCTCAGATTCTCAGCCAAATATTATCCTGTCCTAACAAACCATACATCAATGGAAAGCTAATTTATTCAGCTTTCACATATATATATATATATATATACAGACATGCACACACACATACACACACAGTATATATAGTTCTTTGGATTTTAAAATAAATTACACTAAATAAATTAACGATAAAAAAATTAAATAAATAAAAATAATAAATAAAATACAGTTGAATAAAAACCAGTTATTTTGGCATCATCTTTTATTATTATTATTATATAATACATTTTAATAATAATAAAAAAAACTCCTAGAACCGTCATGTGGTGGAACCAACCAACATGCAGAAACATTTTGGCGTTGTTAGGTTGTAGGATGTCATGTGGAGCGACTTAT
>NW_015506797.1:87092-90586 GCF_001515645.1 Sinocyclocheilus grahami
AAAAAAAAGATATATAAAATGAAACCTTATAATTAGAGCATTTTTTCAACAAATCATATCAATGGCAAAAAGTGCTCAATTTTTTCCCCTGAATTTACCCTAAATAACTTATAATTCACAATATTTGCAAAAAGAAACAGTAAAAACAGATATATTAAGATATATTAAAAAATGTTTTGGCTTCTTTCATTTTCGCAGCCACGTGCGGGATGAGTTACGAGTTAAATTTTAATACTTAGGGCCTCTTGTTCAAATCCCCAACTCTAAGTATGAGCGAAAGCAAAAGAATAAATTTGTTGAAGTTATTAATAAAAACTCCCAGTAATTGCTTTTCCAGATATATTTCTGGAAGCTTTTAGAATCGAAATGCCAGGATGTCCAACTTTGGAATGGCTGAAACCCATCGTCTCATTTAATATGTCGGGTCTCTTTTCTAGCTGTGAGAAATATTTAGCATTTAAGCATCTCCCTCAGAGGGACTGGTGCTGAGGTGTAAAGCTGCCAAATTCAGTAACATAATGATACTGCCGAATGGCTCCAATTGCAACCATCAGCTCGCAAGTGTATAAGAGCTCTGCTTGGGAAAACACACACAATCACACACCTCTGGACTGAATCTGGTCATCACTCTGCCAAAGCAGGTGAATGTGTTTGAAACCGATTAAATGTGAAGTCTGGAATTTCCCTCCGTAGGGGCAGAGGGAAATTATGGGATGGGGGAGCCAGTAAATGGATGGACCAAAACAACACACAAGAAAAACAAGAGAAACTGTGAGGGAAAGGAGAGATTGATTCATTCATTCTTAATTTGTGACATCTCTTTCAATTCCTCACGTTGCCTTTTTTTTTTGGAGCCACATGACTAGAATGACTTGAACTATAGTGAGCAAGTCAACAACTTTATTGATATACATGTCTGTTTTGTTCCATAAAATATGCACATGCAAAGTAATTTCTGTATACATTTATAAAATCTATTTTGTATAATATATTCTTAATACTATAATAGTACTCTTAATTATTAAGATATATACGCTGAATAAATGTAAATGTAAATATGTGTGTTTTATATAGAATTTTTACTTTATTTTTAAAATGTACCTTTTCAACACAGTGCATTTACGGAAATTATAAGAATAATGTAGGCCCTTACAAAATGTGGAATGACATACTTTAATAATATTTAATATACATTATTAATAATATAATATATTAAAATACACTCTTGAAAAATCTGTAAAATTGTGTCCGTAATGTGTTAATATGAAGGTGTTTTAACTGTATTTTGAATTATGCACTTTATTGTGATGTGATTTAGGATTACAGGGAATGTCCATAAACTAAAAGCATTTTCTGGCAGAAATTGCCAGTACCTACACATTTGTTTTCTTACAGTGTTAAATAATTATATTTTTAATATATATATATATATATATATTTTTTTTTCTATAACTTTTTCCAATAAAGTTCATTTCATGCCTACCATTGCTGGTTTCTTGATGTCAACTTAAGCTTTTTCCATTTATTTTCAGTCATGTTGTATTTTCATGACCAGAAAATGGAGAATGGAGACTATTTTGGATGATTTTCAGCAAAGCAAGAAAATTAACAGCGTGTCGAAGACTCTCGGTGACGTGCGAGAGCTGCATATTCCACTATAGAAAACACAGTCCAACGGCGACACAATTTCAGCTTAAGGGAGCATAATAAATCATGGTCATAATAAAGAATGGTTCTTGACTCTACACTTCACTTTGAAGTGTCGTTTCTCTCACAAGTTTTTCCCTAGCACCTTTCACGACAGGCACTTTGATTCGCTCTTTCTGAACCTCTTCTGCTTTATCTCAGCGTGAGGTTTAGCTGGCGGCACATGCCTTATTCAGTGAGTCTTTGTGTATCACAGTTTTGCATTTCAACTCTCCGGGCCACACTGCCCTCCAAAACCGGAGTTCAAAGCACAACATCAGCCTGAGCTCTGCGATATCTCGATAAGAGCGAGACTAATAGAAACCACATTGAACCGGGGCGATTATACGGTATGCCGGCTCAAAGAGCAGTGATGTTTGCGGCAGCTGGCAGCGTCGCGTTTGTACTGCGACCCTCTACCCAGATAAGGTAACAGAACAGCCTCTAAAACTGCCTCCCAGAGCAAATGTTTATTTCCATAGTGATTACATTTCCATACACAGATGGAAAGTTTGTTTCAGCGTATAACCAACCCTCAGCTGGGTTGTATCAAATGTGTGAAAAACCTGATCCCGTCAGTCAAAGAGTCGAGAGCGGAGACGTGATTTCAGCTTTTCAGCACGATTTCCTGATTGAGTCGGATTAAATCATTTTTCATCATTAAATCTTTTGGAGAGGGGGGGGGGGTTGTTTTGGTCTAAGTAGCGGACAGCATGTTGTATTTGTGCGAAAAAGGGCTGGAAAATGTCACCGGGTCTCCACTTTGCTTCCTCTCAGACTTCCATGTTTGGCCATCCGCTCTAATCCGTTAACAATCGTTCTTTTATATGAATGAGCAGTGAATATTACTACTTAAGTCTTTCTAAACAAGCCGAGGTGCTTTAACAACAGTATGACAGAGTTTAATGTACTGATGGTGGCTGTAAAGGCAAGGGAGGTGTTTGGAAAATGCACTAAAACGCTTTTGCATTTCCAGTGATGTCAGTGCTAAGTTTGTACTGCGCTTTAAAGCTTGGGCTTAGCTTCAAGGTGAATACTAGGGTTGGAAATGGGGAACAGTTTTTATTTAGAACTGATTCCATTTTGTAAAAAATACTGGAACCGGATCGTTTTCATGACGTTTGGTTCTGTTACTGGTTCTGCAGATGTGGACAAAACAGAACTAAAATAGTCTTGACAGTAGGCCTATTTCCTGCACCGCTATCCAGTAGCAAAGTTGTGGCCAATTTATAGTGACAAACAAACGTTTTATCTATTTGGACTCAACATACAATTCAACCATATAGTTTAACTCACAATCATAGAGATATACATTTATTTTGAATCGGTCTAATGATTCATTCTGAATTATTTGGAATGGTTCTTGACTCTACACTTTGGTCATGTTGATTCGTGTTGATTGTTATGTTACTGTAAGACTTGTGAGACTTCAGTAGAAATACTGTCTTAATCATTTGAATCAATTTCTCCAAAATGTTGTAGTCAAATGGATTTTCCAACAACAAGAGATAATTAAAATTTTTAGGTTTTTTTTTTATTTAAAGATAAACTTTTAGAACATTTGTTAAAATAAACAGTATTTGTGTCCTATGCTGGCAAGATTACAATAAGCAACAAAAATTTTTTATATATATATATATACTTAAAGATAGAACATTTGTTAAAATAAACAGTATTAGGACACAATGCTGGCAAGATTACAATAAGCAACAAAAATTTTAAAATTTTTTTTTTTACTTAAAGATAAACTTTTAGAACATTTGTTAAAATAAACAGTATTAGGACACAATGCTGGCAAGCTGGCAAGA
>NW_015506797.1:98513-142126 GCF_001515645.1 Sinocyclocheilus grahami
GTGTTCTTTTTGGCTCATTAAAGATTAATCTTGCAGTGTCATTTTGGATTAATTGTAGAGGTTTGATAGAAGTGGCTGGAAGACTTGCCAAGAGAGCATTGCAATAGTCCAGCCTGGACAGAACAAGAGCTTGAACAAGGAGTTGTGTTGCATGTTCTGAAAGAAAGGGCCTGATCTTCCTAATGTTGTATAAAGCAAATCTGCAGGACCGGGCAGTTTTAGCAATGTGGTCGGAGAAATTCAGCTTATCGTCAATCACAACTCCAATGTTTCTAGCTGTTTTGAAGGAGTTATGGTTGATGGATACCTAACTGGGTGGTGAAATTTTGATAAAGTGATGGGTTTGTTGAAACCACGAGCAGTTCTGTCTTAGCCAGGTTGAGTTGAAGGTGATGGTCCGTCATCCAACAAGAAATGTCTGTTAGACATGCTGAGATGCGATCAGCTACCGTCGGATCATCAGGATGGAATGAGAGGTAGAGTTGAGTGTCATCAGCATAGCAGTGATATGAAAAGCCATGTTTCTGAATGACAGAACCTAGTGATGCCATGTAGATAGAGAAGAGAAGTGGTCCAAGTACTGAGCCCTGAGGCATCCCAGTAGCTAGATGTTGCGACTTGGACACCTCACCTCTCCAAGATACCTTGAAGGACCTATCTGAGAGGTAAGACTCAAACCACTGGCGTGCGGTTCCTGAGATGCCATTTTCCAATAGGGTTGACAGGAGAATCTGGTGGTTCATCGTATCAAAAGCAGCGGACAGATCCAGCAAGATAAGTATAGAAGATTTGGAAGCTGCTCTTGCCAGTCTTAGGGCTTCAACAACTGAAACCAAGGCAGTCTCGGTCGAATGTCCACTTCTGAAGCCAGATTGGTTGCTGTCCAGGAGGTTGTTCTGTGTGAGAAAGGCTGAGACTTGGTTGAACACAACTCGTTCAAGTGTTTTTGCAATGAGAGGTCGAAGGGAAACTGGTCTGTAGATCTCTAAAAGAGTTGGGTTAAGAGTGGGTTTCTTAAGAAATGGGGTTATATGAGCCTGTTTAATTGCTGAGGGAAAAACACCAGTGTGAAGGGATGTGTTAACTTATGCTGTCATTGAAGCAATAAGTAATAGGATGATTGGAAAGGAAAGTTTAGAGACTTCTGCCTCAGAGAGTGGAGAGGAGGATGAAAACGAGTGTATGTTTGCTGGTAAGAAAAGAAAGAAGTGATCGATATACATTAAGGTCAGTAAGATTTTGTGATTTGCGCCATACTCTTTCTGCAGCTCTGAGCTTAGAACGATACTCACGGAGAACATCAGACAGCCAAGGGGCAGAAGAGGTGGTACGAGTTGGCCTGGAAGACAAAGGGCAGACAGTGTCTAAACAAGACGTAAGAGTGGAGCAGAAAGTATCAGTAGCACGGTTATATATATTTTATCTTTGTTATTAAAAATGAAAACAAATATGCAAATAAACAATAGAACAGATATAATGTAAAAAAACAATTTAAATAGAGCATTTGAAAACAAATATGCAAATAAACAATAGAACAAATATAATGTTCTAATAGTGCATAACTTTTTTCATCTTACATCTAAACAGGCTAATCAAATGTAAAAATCACTTTAGTGTATTTATTACGAATAAACTGATTATTAAAACTACAAAAGCAGTTCAATCAAGAGCCGCATTTCCCTCTTGTATTTTATAGCTAGATTAACATTAATGAGACAGACAGCCTATATATTAAGACCTACTCTAATGCATGAATCTAATAAAATGTTGCACATCAGATGTTTTTCCCCAACAGTTAACCAAATGTCCACTTAAGACATAACAGATTATGTTTGCATGAATACTCACCAAGACATATATTTTGAAATCCTTTAATTCTGTGTAAGAGGATCGCGTGCTGTCTGAGAGATGAATCCTTATGCGCACGCTTTGGATGTGCCGGTCAGCGCGATCGTTTTGTTTTACATTAGAATGGGTTTTAATTTCACATTTCACAGGTTCAGACTCGTCATGCCTTCAAGAATTTGCTATGAATATTCACAAAGATTAAATGCACTTCTCAGAAAAACATACAAATAAAGAATTTTAGATATTGAATTACTATTTTGAGCATTGGGATCGCTAGACGAGGGCTTAATGGACAATTTTTTGTGAAAACCTCAAAATTGACATTTTTTACTCTTTTTGTCTGTAGCTCAGAATTAGCCCATGTGCATTCCGACTCATTTTGCCAGCATGGGTCACGTTTTATTTAAAATAAAAATATATGTTATCAAAAATAGTATTGTCTATAGTATTTGCAGTATATTATCAGGTCAAATACTTTCTCTAAAGCACTAAAATAATTGTTTAGGAACTGAAATCGTTAAGTGGAATCAATACCAGAGGCTAAATAAACAAAAATCCACATCTGCTACATTCATAAGTAATAATCAACTAGCAGAATGCAGTATGGTCACTTTTACCATCAAAACTCTTCTATAACTTGTTTGGATCTGTTTCGTTCTGTCTTTCCACTCCACTGGTTCTCTATTTGGCCTGTGACAGACTTTGGCTCTGGTCGGTCTCCATTGCAACATCCAAAACATCCTATTTTGATTTTTTCCTTTGAAGGACGCACGTGGGCCACACCTAAATGAACTCACTTGCGAGGTCTCAACTTTTTCCCTCACACTCTCGTTTTCCTACCCTTCAGTGCTGAAGGATCCCACCTCTGTCCACGTGAGGAGACTGTTTACAAACTGTTGTGACACCAACAGCTTTTTTGAAGGACAGCACATAACTCCTTACTGGAAAAGCAAGAATGTATAGTGAAGCCAAAGCAACAGGAAGAACAACAAACTCAAGTTTCAGACATCAAGGACCTGTTGAATCCAAGCGAAGCCCCTCAGAGTTCAAATATTCCTGAACTGCTTCCTTAACTGCTCTTTAATGGTTCATATTTGAAGAAATTTCCTTATGAGACTTTGATCATACTGACTGATGTGCACTGTGACTTTGTGCAGATAACATTTCCACTGGACGGGTGCCTGTGGAAAAGACGGTGCAGCGTGGCAACGGGGGCCTGCAAAAGCAATGCTCGCTCTACATGCTGCACGCATTTGTTCTATGTTCCTTGGCTTCCAGTATCCTTGATTGGAAGGCAGCCGAAAAGTCCAGCGTCCAACCGAACATTTTAAGAAGATCTAAAGCATGCCATCGCGCTGGCAGCTTTATGAAAGCTATTTATCTGTATCTGCTGCATATGTACGAAGACATGCGCTGTAAACTTCATAACTAAAATAACAGCTTCGTTCAGAGGAAACAGGAAGACGATAATGTAAATGACAGCTGTTACGCAGACGTATACTCAATGTTTTGTTAAATGATATAATATGTTGCTGTTATGAGGTCATGGTTTCTGAATTACATAAGATGACAGTATCAGGGCCAAAGAGAAATCAGAGAGTTCACGATCAAGAAAAGAGAAATCTTTTTAAAATCACATGTGCCGTACACTTCGAAAAGTATGTAGTGTTGGTTTTCTTACAGTTTAAAAAAAATGCTTTACATTTTTAGCAAAAGCTTAAAATCAATGACTCTAAATATGTCATGTGGTGTAACCAAACAAAACATAGTAAAAATATTTTCCCTAAACATTGCAATACAAGTACACATCTTAATTTTCTAAAAAGTTTTAAATGCATTTTTTCAGGATTTTTACTGTTTTAATGATTCTTGAATTTGTATTACATTTTTTGGGAACATGAAAATAAAAAATGTTCCTGCATAAGGGTTGCACCATATGACTCTGATTTGGTGAATGTATATATGAGCAATATCACTGGAGTACGAGAGCGATACGGTTTCAAAATTTGAGTTGAATTACTGAAATTACTGAACTTTTCCACGACATTCTAATTTATTGAGATGCACCTGTATATGCTGAAGCTGTTTCATTTAATAATATCTCCCCTTATAAATAAACATAAAAGATTATTCCAGTTCATTCAATTAATGAGGGGTTTTTCTTCATTGTGATATCAGGACAGTTGTATCACCATGACATTTGTTTTTACTTCATGCCTCCAAAAATACCACCATTTTTCAATTCAGAAATTACATCTTGTTTATCATACAAGAGGTTTATTTAAATCATTGTATGCATGAATTGCATTTTTAATGTAATGTCACTTTCCCTCCACTGATTCAGTGAAAAAAACAACATACAAACACATTGATCATCTTTTTCCTCACACAAGGTAATCAGGGGTTTCCTGTTGCTTTGTGTCTTAAACAAAAAGCTCTTATTTAAGGAGGTTTTTATCAGTCGCTCCGGGAAAGCAGTGTCTTATGTAATGTCAGATTATACCACGACTCAATGTAAACCTCATGGCGGGGTAAGGGACGGGGCACTTTTTCATCCAGCGATCACTGTTGTTCGTTACTGGTCCCTCTGTGGGCGATATTTGTGGTATCACAGCATGCTTTAGCTATGATCTCACTCCATACAATTCATTGCTGGGGTTTGATGCTCCGTTACTGCATTTTCGAAACTTCGGCGCACAACTGGCCAACCTGGTCCACATCTTCAGCCCAAATGCAAGATAATATTTCATACACATTTGTCCAAGAGACAAAACACCATGGTAAGTTGCAAAAGAAACCCAAATATTGTCAGGAACTTAAATACATTATTGCGTAACGGCCTTTGATCCGCTGTGCATTGCTGTTGGGGCCTAGCCAGTCCAGGGCTGCTATAATGGCTCCTGCAGACTCCACTATAAACTGCAAGCCGGAGCGCGCCAAACTTCTGGAGCTCTAGCTGACTGTAAAACCCACCGAACTGGCAGCACATTGGCCTGTCAAAGAAGCATAAATGACGAGAAAAGAGAGATTGAAACGATGGTAAGGTAAAGATGTGAAAGGCAACCAAGAGTTTCAACTGATTTTCAGCGTAAGACGCCAAACAAAATCAAACATTATACAGGTCAAAGTCCACAGCCATACGTTTTCTATCAAGACTGATGTATGTAGATCTCATTACTTCAGAAAGCACGGATGCCTGGTCTATACTACCCGATACCCCCATAAATCAAGTGTGAACTCTTCCCTGGAGAGATATTTCAACTTTGCATTGATCTGCTATAGCTTCTCTTACACAAATCGTGACCTTAAAGAAACCGTTCATCCAAAAATGAACATTCTGTCATCATTTACTCAACCTTATGTCGTTCCAAACCTATATTCATTTTTTCTTCTGTGGAACATAAAAGAAGATATTGTACAGAACTGTTTTGTCCATATAATTATCCATGTAATGTTATAAAAATCTATGTATCTCTACTGCGATTGGGGCTTGGCATAAGGCTAATGGAAAAAAATATATACAAAACGCTATCTTCTATCTGTCAAAATCTAACCCTCTTAATTCAAAACAAACGTTTCTTTAGATCCTGGCACCAGGAAGGAGTCGCACATCTTAGATACATTATGTATGATCGTAACAGCTCCAAGAACAGTCTTGACCATGATCTCTAAACACCTTTTGTTTCTATTCACTATCAAATCCAGACACAAATGAATTCATTACAAAACATCACACCATTACACTGAGAGACTGCATGTGGTGTTTAATTAGCATGTTAAACTAAGCTAATCATCATTTAAGTTACATCAAATACCCAGTATTATTGGAAATGCGTGTATGTGCTGCCATTTCTGCAGAATGATATTACATTGCTTTTTGAAACAGATTTGAATGTGAATATGGTAACATTTAAATATTACATTGGTTGCTATTGTGAAACGTCCGACGAACGGTGCTAAAAGGTTAATGCTTTTGCATTTAAAAAATATCGTCCCTACAGACACTTAACCCAACCCTACACCTAACCAACAGTGTTAACAAAAGCAAACGTGAGATAAAAATGCATTTGCTGAAGCAAACGTCCAATTTCTGAGCTTTCAGTTTATTTCCCAAGTCTTTTAGCTCTTTATCATGATTCATGTTTTAAGAGACTCTAAAGGCCGTTTCACACGCGGAAAAGCAAGGCGAATCGCTGACGAACGGAGCTTTAACACCGAGCGTGAAATGATTGATCGCCTTCTGTTAATTCACGTCTGCACGCTAGGTGGCACCGACCAGCAATGCATTTTTCCTCAGACACAGTATGTTTCTCATATGTGGTCCGCTGCTCAATATACAGCATTAAACTAAGATAAATAAAGTTTGGTTCTACGCCAGAAACACAAACTATCTATGAAGCTTACAAGAAAACATCTTAAAATATAAATAGAAGTACAATTAGCATCAAGCCACATTTGAAAATTCATGTAATTTTGAATGTATTTGCTTAAAACCCACTTTAAACCATCATCGAGTGCTTGTAATAACTTCCGATTGTGATCTACAGTTGATTATGATTCTATAATTTCACTCTTTGTATGTTTAATAACACCACACTGCTTATTGTCATAAACATCCTTTATTGTTATAAAAATACCGGAGTAACGGGGAAAAAAATCGACTCACAGGACCTGGTGTGAATAGCTCCATAGGGATCTACTGTTTCAATTCAAAAGTGTCATCGCGCTGAACATTCGCGCCAAATTTTCACGTTCAGTGTGAAAAGGCCTTAACTGAGAACTATGCATTACACATGCAATGCTCTATCAGGTGTGCTACGGAGCAAGTTTACTATGCCAGAAAAGGCATACATTTGGAGCTGGTTATGTGTTGCAAATGTCAAAATGTATTCGTTTACAAAGCATGCACTACGGTAAAAGCTTTTGAGGTCATAAAATAGTATTGTGCAAGGATCTGCGCGAAAATAAGCCTTTGTTAATCGATAATGTGCCCTATAATCACAATTTTTGTGAATAGGTTGTTGGAATTTTACTGCTATAGTGGTAATTTCAGTTGGAAACTGCATTGAATTATTGTGTAATATATATAAGTACATTTTCTCAATTAGCATATGCTGTCTTATAAAAGCTGCTCTTTTGGATTAGTTAACTAGACTACAAAGGGGAATGGTATCTTTAAAAATATACAACTATCAGATCATATATTTGTTTAATGAGAGAGAGAAGGTTTTTTGGCATATGGCAGTGATGGGTGTTTCTTTTGAACAAGCTCAATTACCATTAACTGAATGAACCCATTAACCTGAACTTTCCAAGGGAGGACAGTTTAGGAAAGCAGGTTTAATTGTTGCCTCCTTTCTCTTGGCTTTTAAGCTGATGTTTGATGTATTAGAGTACATATGTGCATTTAATTCCCTACTTCTTTGTATTCAGGCTGGGCCTCCACACTGTTGCTTACAGCGTCTTCTCTTCAAAAAGCAATAAATTAAGAGCAGCTTGGCAAGCTACATTTCAAATTAGCTTCCCCAACACCAATAGCTGTCCTTGATTAACTTAGATTGAGTATTACATGTACCTCATCCTGAGAAACACAATTTTTCAAGCTAGTTTGACTATCTTTAGAAGGAAACCTGGCATTAACAACGAAAATCCTTATTGCGCAGCAGCAGGAAAAACAAAATCTCATGAGCTGAGAAAATATCAGCTGTGTAAATACTGTACATATAGGACATCTCTGTGGAATGGAGGCATTACTAAAACTTGGCTCTTGAGGAAATGTTCTTCTTTTGGAGACCACCATTTTCCCCAGGATCAAGTTTTTATTGGCGTTTTGGATTTAGAACATTAACATTTTGTGGTTTCCCTTATTGTCATATAAGGTTGTATGGTTTTGTTAGATTACTTTGCAATATATGTACAGGCCTCTCTTATAGGATATTGCTGTCACTAATATAATAATCTTCCAATTTGGATATATACTATTACTTATGAAACTGTTATATGGTAAAAAGAATGTCAAAAGGACATAAACACTTAAAAAGTTAGATGGGGGCCGGTAAGATGTTTTAAAAGAAGTAATCTGTGCTCATCAAGGCTGTATTTATTTGATAAAAATAATAATACAGTAAAACCTCTAATATTATAAAATATTGTTACAATTTAAAATAACTGTTTTCTAATTGAATACACTTTAAAATGTAATTTCCTGTGATGCAAAGCTGAATTTTTTGCATCATTACTTCAATCTTCAGTGTCACACGATCCTATAGAAGTCATCCTAATATGCCTATTTGCTGCTCAAGAAACATTTCGTGATTCTTATCACAGTTTTGCTGCTTAATATTTTTGAGGAAACCATTATTCCTGTATTTAGAAGCTTTGTGTAGCACGTTTATGGTGTCCACTTGTTCTGTAGTAAAATACATGCAGGTTTTATGACATGAATGAAATATTCCTGTGGCACTGTTAACAGCTTTACAGGCGATTAAATATTAAATGTTACAAGACAGTGATTAAAGCAAAAAGCTCCATGACATTTACAGAACAACATTCCCTCACTTATCCTGGTCTGTTTTCAATTTTTTGACCTTCCTTCTCAAAAAAGCATTTTATAAATATCCAATTGCATGTAAAGACTGTTTACCTTTGTTTACCTCCAGTTAATGCATATGTCAAAATCTGCAAACCCTCATTTCCATGGTATTCTGGTCCAATAAATACATCTATGTCCAAATGCCTGGTACCTGTAAAGTGTGATAAGCCTTGTATTGATCCAGTTGGCAGGGTTCACGTCTGAGATCACTGTAAGCATATGGTCTCCAGACCGACTTCATTTATCTTACACAATGCAAAATGGCAAAAAAATCTTGAATTGATTCCAAAGATCACATACGAGAGAACACCTTTCATGAACCCAAACATGAGGCCTTCAAGATGTTTGCCAGCCAGCCACATCCATCCATGTGGAACCGACAGTGGCTACCGTTCTGGTGTGACAGCCGGTTGAAACAGGATTGAGAATTTGTTTAAGTAAAAAGACCAAATTCACTGGCTGGAGCAGGTGCTGCACTTGACCGTTTCGCATCAATCTTACGGTGGTTGGAAACTATCTACGACTGGCAGGTTGTGCTGTTTGGAACAGCAATAATGAAAAAGTGTCTCTCTACATCCTCAGCCTGGGTCGATGATTTAAAAAAAAAAAAAAAAAAACACTGGATTTGCGTCAAAACTCTGTCATCGAGCTTCAACAGCGTCGTCACTTGGTGCCATAATTGAATCATGTCTTCTGTCTGAATTCAAGCGTTTTTCCCTACCAGGTTTTCTGTTGTTGAAAAAACACTGTTACATAACCGCCAGTGTCTCAACGATACACCAGGGTTATGTTGGATAAGTGATTAACACCATCTGTGCAGGAGATCCTTTTGTTTATGTCTGTAATGGATGTGAACTGTGGCCACGAAGGGAACCATCGAACCTTTGGCAAAGGAAGTCCAAAACAAGCAACGTGAACTAAAATGAACCAAAACAAACATTTACAAAAACACAAAAAAACTGCAAATGCCTGTTTTAATGAACATGTTTCCCTTCATGTTTCTAAGCCAAGTGGATTTTGAATGCAACTTTACTTTTTATTTAAGATGCACAATATTGTATTAAAAACATGTTTTTCTAAAACGTTTTCTAAACGTTTACAAATGCTGTATTGGTTCAGTAAAATATGTGTGTACACCTAAACAGTGAGTAAAAAACATATTTTTCCTTTAGTCATGTATTATGTTGAGCACTAAGTGATCCAGGAATAAAAAAAATAACAAATATTTTCCGTTATAATATTTTTGTTTATTTCATTTAAAATTAAAAATGCCTCTCTGAAGGCTGGCACAACACCAGGGGCCTCATTTATAAAATGTGCGTACGCACATATTTGATCTTAGAGTGTGCGTACGCTAAAATCCACGTCAATGTTCATATTTATAAAAATGGTCTTTGACGTGGAAAAGTATTTACCGCCACGTCAGGGTCTGAGCAGGTGAACGAACTTTTCCAATTTAGGATGGTTTTTACGCAGCATTTTATAAATGAGGCCCCTGGTCTTTGCTCATCCGCCAAAACATACACCCACATTTGTCCAAAAAGCAGGCAAACCTGACTAGAAATCGTAACATTACAAAAACTGGACTGTAACGTGACTAATAAATTTGTCAAAAATTTCAACTTCATCACAGCAGGCATTTAATAAGCGTCTTATGGGCTCACTCATTGACGTCCACTTACATAACTTTCTGGATGCACTGTAGGGAAATCTATGATAGCTAATCGTAATCAAAACCTTGATCTACAGCTGCAAGTCTCTCTACGGCTGCTGAGGGGTTAGTCATGGCTATAGATAAAAAAAACAAAAACAAACACAGATGATGTTGAACCGTCATTACTTCAAAACAACTTCAAGATATTGCATATCTGTTTTTCTAAAAGGAATGGCAATTCTGCCATCATTTACTCATCCTTGTGTCATTTCAAACCTGTATGAAGAAGACATTTTAAAGAATGTTCACGTTGCTCTTTTCCACACAACGGAAGCATAACAATATGAGAGTGATTAAATGATCACAGAATTTCACACACTCGAAACAGCCACATTACTACAAAATTTGGGCAGAGATGCAACTAATAAATGAGTAGCCGCTGTTTTACTAGCAGTGCACACAGAAGCTTAGCTTCATCACAGCAGGCGTTTAACAAGCTTTTGACGAGCAGAGCCCATTCACTGACGTGAACCTGCATCACTTTCTGGATGCACCGCAAAGAAATCTATGATAGCTAATCGTAATCCAAGCACTGAACTACATCTGCAATTCAGACTACAGCTGCTGAGGGGTTAGTCATGCCTGCAGATAAGAAAAACACACACGATAGCAATGAACCATAATTTCCTCAAAAACACTCCAAGATAAAACAGTTTTTAAAGTAGTGCGTGGATTTACGATGGTAGAGAGATTAAAAACACTTCCTGCTTCTGTTTTTCACTAGCTAGTTACAGCTAGAGCAACTTTGATGGTGTTTGTGGTGCTTTTTGTAGGCATTAAATGGAAATTCGAGCTAAAATTTATCTCATTGATCTTATTGTGAACAGTTCATCCATGCATATGCTATTATTTTACCTCATAATTTTGAATCAAAAAAATGTTACTCAATCTTCCAGTTAAACAACTTGGTGACGTATGACATACTTTTCCAATAATTTCTTCCGTTTAAACACTTGTATTCAGATCTGCTTCCATCGATTCAACAACCAACGGTTAGAGTTCTCGCTCTACATTTAGTCTTTTTCAATCATCTGTTTCACTCAGATGTACATCAAAATACAGAAGAAAATATCTGTTGCTACTTCACCAACAAATATCTGTTGGTGAAGAAAATATCAGGTACAGGTTCTTTCCTGTACTATGGTGGAAAAAAGTCACATGGGTTTGGAATGGGAGGAAAAAGTTCAAGTAATGTGGTAATAGTTGTTTTCATATGCCGCATGCAAACAGACCCCAATAAACTCATCAAAATGACCATTAAAAACTCTTTCTTCAAGCTTCAACTATGATAAAGCAAATACTTATACACATACACATTTTATGTATCGTTAATGAAGAACAGTAATAAAATTAGCCAGAAAACATTGGTTTATGAGGAAGCAATATTATAGAACCAAACTACATTTACCATAATTCTACATATTACATTTACCTAAATTCAACATTGGAATCATAGAATACAAAGATAAGTCATCAGTTTCACCAAATGCAGTGGCGGCTCGTCGGGGGAGGCAGGGGCGGCACAGCTTCCCCAAAATTTTGAGGTGAAAATGGGAGGAGGACGATATAATGTTAATAAAATTCACAATTTATGTCAATTCATGTCTCAGAATGTGTATTTTTTGTTTGTAATTTCACAGCTGTAATACCGTGACATTACTGAAGTTGGAAAGGGCTACTTTTCTATCGCGAATGTGCCGAATCTGCTAAATGATAGAGAAGAGTAAGGGGAGGCCGGGGGAGAGCTGAGCCCTCGTGCCTCCGTTGGTAAAAAAAAAAAACAATCAGCATCGAGTGTTCACTTTCAGCGCTGAGGAGTGTTGAGAAAAGAAACCTCGTAGGGGAGGCTAGCCTCCCTTCTGGTATATCAACCAATCATCATAGAGACATAAATTATGTGATATTAGTCTGAACGTCTCCCACTGCGCTGATAATGTACCAAGTACTTATGAGTAGCAGTGGTGGACAGTAATGGAGTAGCTTTACTTTGTTACTGTACTTAAAGGGGTCATATGATGCGATTTAAATTTTTCCTTTCTCGTTGGAGTGTTACAAGCTCTTGGTGCATAAAGAAGATCTGTAAAGTTGCAAAAACTAAAGTCTCAAATCCAAAGAGATATTCTTTATAAAAGTTAAGAAGTCAGTCACGCCTACTTAAAATGGCTCGTTCTAACACGCCCCCACACGTCTACGTCACGATGTGGGAAGATTTGCATAACGCCGCCCAAATGTTCACGCAAAGAAAGAAGGCATAACTTTTATTCTGGCTGTAGTATTGTTGCTGCCTCCATGTTGCGAATGCACTGTGTGACTCGTTGTGAAAGCATGGAAGGCCTTCCAAAAGAGGACGATATCTGCTTCGTCATGCCTGGAGCTGATCCGTGCTGGTTGCTGAGGAAATACTACAACTTTGCCCTGCGGATCGCCGGATAGGCTTTCACAGTGGATGAAGCGGAGTCCAGCCCGGGGTCGTCACATGTGGTTGCCGCAAGTCCTCCAGACGCTCCTTCGTTGAATCCGCCGCCTCTGCTCACTCTAGCCCTCCGGCCGTTCCTCACTTTATCCCCCGGCCTCTGCTCACTCAAGGCCGCCGTGTGTGACGCTGTGTTTCGTTGTGAAAGCGAAACTACTTTGTTTGGTCTTCCAAAAGAGTACACGACTAGAAATCAGTGGTTAAGTTGTATTTACAAATATTCAGATGTGTGCAGCACATTTTATGGAGGACTGTTTCCTGATCCTGGGAGTGTAGACAACAATGCCAGCTGTTCTGACTCAAAGACTGTAAGTACGTTTTATATATTTAAAGCGAGTTTTTTGGGCAGTGTAGAGTAGTGCTTGTTGTTTGTCATAAGAAAGCACGACTGCGATCGGGCATGTACGGGGGTCTTCCCGGCGGGAAGAGCAACAACCGACGAACAGGTTCCACTTCAGCCTGTAAGCATGTCTGGTAGACGGGGCTCTAGCTGAAGCGATGGTGTTTACTACCACTGGAGGTAGCCCACCTAGAACCTCCACGTCCCGTCCAGGGACCATAAGTGGAGATTCCACAAGTCTGGACGCGGGTGCCAGAGGGTGCCCCCTCTCTGAGAAAGGAGATCCCTCCTCAGAGGAATTCGCCAAGGAGAGGCTGTCGCGAGGAGCATCAGTTCGGGGAACCAAGTCCGACTGGGCCAATATGGCGCTACCAAGAGAACCTGCTCCTCGTCCTCCCCGACCTTCTGTGCGAGAAGGCTCACTGGGGTAAACGCATATTTGCATAGGCCCCGAGGCCAGCTGCACGCCTGTGCGTCCATGCCGAGGGTCCCCTCGGCCAGGGAGAAAAACAACTGGCAATGGGACGTGTCCGGGGAGGCAAACAGGTCTACCTGAGCGTCCCCAAAGCACCTCCAAATCAGCTGGACTGTCTCGGGGTGGAGTCGCCATTCTCCCGGAAGGGCGGGCTGACGTGAGAGCTCGTCAGGCTGCACGATTGAGCTCGCCTGGGATGTGAACGGCGCGAAGCGACCTCAGATGCTTCTGACTCCAGAGGAGGAGATGGCGGGCGAGTTGCGACATGCGACGGGAGCGTAGACCGCCCTGGTGGTGGATGTACGCAACGGTCGCAGTGTTGTCCGTACGGACCAGTCATGCATTTCCGGGAAGAATGGAACCGGAGGCGGCTGCCGACGCCCGGCCTGCCTCCCCAGGAACCAATCATCCAGCCTCGAACGTTCGGGAGAAGGCGAAGGCCTCCAGACACTCTCGGCGGCCCGGGAAATCATAGCGGTCAGCTCTGGATCTGACTCGGGCAACGTCACTCTTCCTGATGGTGGCAGCGCAGCCGAATCCTCATCTCCAGAGCCTTGCTCGCCCTCCGCTGCAGCGATCGACATCCTGTCCTCTGCCTGTGTCCCGCACAAGATGCTGGACCCCGCCCTCTCTGAGGACCCAGCACACTCGTCCGGAAGCACCAGGTGGTGCGACATGCTTGAGGAATGAGAGGCCCGCAGAGACATACTTGACGGGGAAGCTCTCACCGTAACCCTCAGGTCTCCCTGACCATGAACCGAAGTGCCCGCGGAGACGTACTCGATGGGGAAGCTCTCACTGTAACCCTCAGGTCTCCCTGAACATGAACCGAAGCAGCCCTCCGAGAACCAGAGGAACTAGAGTGGGGCATGGCAAGGGGGATACCCCCCGTTTAACCCTCTGAGGTCGATTAACGCGGATACGCGTTTTGAGGCATCTTCTCCTGATCACACCAAAAATAACTTAAATTACACTTTCAGTTTTGATCTTACAGATAAGAGCAATACATTAATCGAATCTGTAAAGGGTCTACTTTTATTTGTATACACACATAATAACAACAGAACTTTGTGCATTTATAAAATAAAGAAAACAAACAGGGTGTGCAAAAAGTGTCTTAGAAAATTTAAATCAATATATTGTTTTCTGTGAGTGAGTAAACAAGATGATTTTCACATCATTCTGATGAAAAAATTCTAGACTTCAAGATCTGTTCTCAATAGTCCAATGTTCTGTATGTGTTTTATGGCCTTATTTCAGTGACTTTAAAATTTTAGTTTTTCACTAAGCACGCATAAACGTTGTTTTCTCAAAAACACAATCACATACATACATGCTGCTCACATATTATTGTAGCCCAGTTTGTGCTGATTATGGTGCTACTAAACTTAGTCATTAAAATGTTTATTAGCAACTGAAAAAAGCACAAATGTCAGGACATGTCAAAACTTCTCCAGGGCCCAAAACACCCTCAGACCCCAGAGGGTTAATGAGGAGGTATCTAGACGTCGCGATGGTCATGTTCCCGCACTGAGAACATGACTCATCCATGAGCGCTGCTTCAGCGTGCTGTAAGCCCAGGCACGAGAGGCAGCGATCATGACCATCAGATGGAGGCAGGAAACGACCACATCCAGAAACGCACGAGCGGGAAGCCATCTTTAAAAAGACGCCCATCGCTCGTGAAGCTCTTTTAGAAATTGCTCTTTTAGAAGGAAACACACTCTTTTAGAGAGAGCGCTGAAGCGCCCAGGGGAGGTCACGGCGAGACCGCAGAATGGAAGCTGCAGCCCGCCAAGGTTTCAGCAGCCTGGATGGCAACCCCCACTGATACGCCGTCACACCAACGCCAGCTGTTTCTCTAGAACACTCGCAGAGATTCGTCCTGTAGAAGGCTCGGCTCCGAAGCGAAAAGCTGATGTGCATTTGCACGCGCTGTCATTTTATACCCGCGCTGCGGGGCGGGGTGCGCGTGGCGAAATACGTACGTCAACTGTCATTGGCTTGTTTAGTTAACACTCGAGAAAGTGATTGGGCTCTCGGGCGAGATCCCAATTCGTCAGTCACGACTGAAGTAACGTAGAACGGGACTGACTAAAAGGGAAAGTAAGTTACTAATGTCGAATTTTAGGATTCTGTCGGGTCTCGGGGCTGATCACCTGTTTCTTGTTGTTTGTGTGTTTTGCGTGGTTGTCTTGACAGCTCGCCATGTGCGCATATGTCAGCATGATTGTTTCCCTGCCCCCCTTGTTATCTGCTCGCCTCTTGTTTCACACCTGGTTCTGGTCATCTCATTAGCTTACCCTTATAGCTCCTCGTATTTCTCTGTCTTGTGTCAGATTGTTGTGATTATTCCCTTGCTCTGACTGTCAGTGTTAGTATCACTACCAAGTCCTGTATTGTCTCGTCCAGGCTCCAGTGCTCGTAGCTGCCTGTAGGGTGGTTGGGGATTCCACGTCCACACTGTCTGTCCGCGAAGGCGCTCATTGCCCACGGTGATTTCTCTGTACAATAAAACCTCTGTTGAACCCGCACCTGAATCCAGCCTCGTCTCCGTGACAGAACAATCTGACCAAAGATGGATTCAGCGGGATCGGATCCACCTCATTCGGCTCTTGTGCAACAGGGAGTTTTGCTGGGGCAGCACGCCACCCAGCTCAACACCACAGCGCAAGAGGTGGGCGCGCTAAATGCCCGAGTCACAGAGCTCCTCATGCTCCGGGGTCCCGTCCTCCGTGCTGGCATTCCCTTGGACCCCGAACCTCATGCCAACAATCCTCCGGTGTATGATGGCGATCCGAATGCCTGCCAAGCCTTCCTCTCCCAGTGTTCGCTGGTGTTCTCACTGCAGCCTCGACGTTACGCCACAGAGGAGGATAAGGTGTCATACGTCCTCACTCTCCTCTCGGGTCGCGCCCGCGAATGGGGAACTGCGGTATGGAGATCGCGGGCTCCCTGTTGTGCTTCTTTTGCGGATTTTAGCCAGGAGATGGCGAAGCTGTTCGACCGGACAGCCCAGGGAGATGAGGCAGCGGCTCAGCTGTCTCGGCTGTCTCAGAGGAGAGGCTCAGTCACCGACTATGCCATACAGTTCCAGACTCTAGCGGCGGCTTGCGGCTGGAATGAGGCCGTGCTATGCGCGTGATTCCTCGAGGGACTGGATGATGTCATCGCGGACGAATTAGCGACTGTGGATCTTCCGCGAGAGCTGGACAATTTGATTAATCTCGCGCTCCGTGTGGAGGGCCGTCTCAACCGCCGCCGGCAGCACCGCCAATTCGCTACTCTGTGGCGCCACCTGGAGTCCACGTCATTCGAGGCTGCGAGTACATAGTCTGCTGAGGTTGAGCCCATGCAACTGGGTCGTCTCCGGCTTACGCCGCAGCAGAAGCAGGAGCGTTTAGCTCAGGGATTGTGCCTGTACTGCGGCAAGGCCGGCCACTTTGTCCTTCAGTGCCCGTTAAAAGTCAGGGCCCACCAGTGAAGCGGAGTGTCCTGGTGGGTGTCTTTCCCTGTTCAAGCTCTCCAGTAACACGCACTCAGCTGCCCTTTCGACTCTCCTTCCAGGGAGGTTCACACACTGGCCACGCCCTTCTGGACTCGGGGGCTGAGGGGAATTTCCTGGATTCTGCCTCTGCTCACAAGTGGGGGATTCCGACCATTCCCTTGGTTAAGCCCCTTACGGCGTGGTCATTATCGGGCAATCCTCTCACTACCATCACTCACGTCACCCCTTGTGTAAGCCTTTCCCTCTCTGGTAACCACTGTGAGCAGATCGAACTATTAATTATTGACTCCCCTAAAGCCCCGTTAATTTTAGGACATCTGAAACACAACCCACATATTGATTGGGTCAATAATTCTATTTTAACCTGGAGTCAGTCTTGTCATGTGTCATGTTTGGGTGCTGCTTTCCCTGCTGTCTCTGTGTCTTGTGTTTCACAGGTGGATCCTGCTGACCTGACCGGCGTTCAGTGGAGTACTGCGATCTGCGTGCGGTTTTCTGTAAGTCCCGGGCCACCTCTCTACCTCCGCATCGTCCCAACGACTGTGCCATAGACCTTCTCCCGGGCACTTCTCCGCCAAAGGGTCGTTTATATTCCCTTTCCGGTCCTGAAAGAGAGGCCATGGACCGGTATATACATGAGTCACTACAGGCTGGGCTCATCCGCCATTCCTCCTCTCCCGCTGGGGCGGGGTTTTTCTTTGTTCAGAAGAAGGACGGCTCCCTACGCCCTTGTATCGATTTCAGAGGTTTGAATGACATTACAGTAAAGAACTGGTACCCCCTACCTCTTATATCTTCTGCTTTTGAATTATTGCAGGGAGCTCAGGTCTTCACCAAATTAGACCTCCGCAACGCCTACCATCTGGTGCGCATTCGGGAGGGGGATGAGTGGAAGACGGCATTTAACACCCCCTCGGGACACTATGAGTATCTGGTTCTTCCGTTTGGGCTGTTTCCAGGGTCTCATCAATAGCGTTCTGGGTGACATGATTAATCAGTTTGTCTTTGTGTATTTGGATGATATTCTGATTTTCTCCCCTTCTCTCCACTTACACACTCAGCATGTTAGATGGGTCCTCCAGCGCCTATTAGAGAACCAGTTGTTCGTCAAGGCGGAGAAGTGAGAATTCCACGCCGAGTCTCTTACGTTCCTTGGCCATATCATCTCCACCAGGGGGATTAAACCAGACCCAGCTAAGATAGAAGCTGTCGCCAAGTGGCCAGTCCCCGACCCCTTTTAGGGTAGTGTAAAACCCAGTTCATTGTCGAGGTTGACGCATCGGACGTCGGGGTTGGCGCAGTTCTGTCTCAGCGATCCCTCCGCGATGGGAAGGTGCACCCGTGTGCGTTCTTCTCTCGCCGTCTCAGCCCTGCAGAACGTAACTATGACATTGGCAACAGAGAACTGTTGGCGGTGAGATTGGCCTTGGGGGAGTGGCATCACTGGTTGGAGGGGTCGGCACAGCCCTTCTTGGTCTGGACGGATCACAAGAATTTCGAATACATCCGTTCGGCCAAGAGGCTGAGCTCGCGTCAGGCCCGCTGGGCACTTTTCTTTGGCCGGTTTAACTTCACCCTCTCGTACCGGCCAGGGTCCAAGAACATCAAGCCGGATGCTCTCTCGCGCCTGTTCGGATTAGCGAGCTGCCCCACTGGCTTCATCTACACTGCCGCTGGTGCGGCTTGTTCCAGCCGCTGCTATCTCCCCATCGGGGTGGTTGGGGATTCTACATCCACACTGTCTGTCCGCGAAGGCGCTCATTGCCCGCGGTGATTTCTCTGTACAATAAAGCTTCTGTTGAACCCGCACCTGAATCTGCTGTAAAGGGTGATATATTTAAGCCCACTGAAATGATTGAATGCAGACACATCAACATCTGTGTCTCTATTTTAGGTAAAAAAAAAAAAAACATTAAAATAACACAGACTAAATAAAATAATTAATGAGCGTTCATATTCCCCGCTGCCGTAACGTTAACAGTTTTATTAAAATGCTACGCATTTAGCCCTATGTGACGTCTGTTTTTATATTGTTTATCAACAGTATACATTTTTATGTTGTATGGATTAACTAGCTGAGTAGACAGATATGAATGTTTATTCATAACCATACTGAAAATAAGTAAATATTGTTAGCTGATGCTAACTGTCTAGCTAACAAGCTTGCTGGTGCTAAGTTGAGGTCATTTTTAGATATAAAGTCCAAATATTTTTATTCAACCACCTAGATAGATTACATCTGGGGGAAAGAAAGGATGTGATGTTCAGAACATGGTAACTACAGTAATTATCAAAGTGGGAAGTGATGCCCTCTGGGGGCATTTGGCCAGGGGTGTTTTTACACCACAGACAAGGTTTGAGTAGAAAAAAAAATCATTATGAAAATATAATTATATTTTCCTTAAAATGTTCTTCCTAACGTCAGGCCTTATTCTCATGTCATATATAACTGTGATGTTCTGCAAAACAACAAGCTTTAAAACACTTTTTTCTTACTGGTGAAAATCAGATGGTCAAATCTGTGAAGCAGTGTAAACTTCACAATGAACATTACTACATCACTCTCGTCAACGTAGTCCATATCAACAACAAAAATATATCTTGACTCCATATAGTGGTTATCCCAGGTATTTTGAGCAGTAGGATTATAAAAAATATGTGCTAATATAAAATTTAATTAAGTAGCCTATATAAAATTGCAAAATAAATCTATCTATCAGTACTTTTTTACTTAAGTACATAAAAAATAGAGTACTTTTGTACTTTCACTCGAGTAAAATTGAAAAAGGAGTACTTTTACTTTTACTGGAGTAATATTTTATTATACGTATCTGTACTTTTACTCAAGTACTTAATTTGTGTACTTCGTCCACCACTGATGAGTAGCGATATTGAATATTTGATGCCAACAGATTTACCAAGCTGTCATTCAAACAGTATATATACAAATTAAAAATAAAAGGAGAACATGCCAAACTGGATATAGGCTAACTTTACAGCAGTCGGCTCTTTTAACACAGACTTTTAAGAAGGGATGGATGTTTGCTTCAAGTGGTAGGCCAGGTAAGTGAAATTATATTATCTTGCTGTATGTGTGTCGTTTTCTTTACGTTTTCTGACTAAAAGCAACCAAAAAGCCATTTTAAAGTGGTAATAATAATAATAATAATCGGCAGGGATCCCCAGACCAATACAAATAGTGTGCGTCCTCTATTTTAAAACCCACGAGCTGCCACTGACCAAATGTGCACCTATTTATACTGCATTAGCATTATACAGCTTCTAGCCTTTTTGGAACATCAAAATGAGAGAGAAAAGTACAAAATTGTCCAGCTTTAAAGTCAAAGCCAAAAGTCCACTTTACTCAGACCAAAAATCTCATCTGTTGTAATTTCCGAACTTGTAAGTAGGAACTTCCCCAGAACACTTAATGTGTTTTAATCTCTCTGCTGTCATAAACCAGTTGAAGTATGCTGGATAAGTAAAAGCCATTATTTTTTGCTTTTTTTTAAAAAAATGTATACATAAGCACTTATTTCTTTGTCATTAATAGACTTTGCATATCATAACTGATCAGAATTGATCTTAATTTCAAACAAGCAGTACTGACAGTACCGCACATGCTCAGATACTCATCCTGTTGAACATACATCTCAATAACAAGTGGAAATGAGTGAGAGCATTCTGTCCTTGGCAGTTTCTCTATTCATGCAACGACAATAAATAATTTAATATAATAGCTGTGCTTTCCAACATTTAGCGTTTGCTTCCATAAAGCTCCACAAAACATTTGAGGATTCTAGGTTTACAACTAATAATAAATGAGACTCCACAAATTTAACTGCAAACTGATGTTCTGTCATTTTAATTGATAGAGATCTGTTCTGGTGCAACAAGACGTACCCAAATAATTCCTAGAAGTTGTTTCAGACAAGATGTTGCTGTGCTTTCAGTACTTCGAGATCCTGGTGAGGAAACCCAAACCGTTGGTGTTTCTTGATTATCACGTGCAAACATGGAAAAAACTTTTTAGCAGACCATTGGAAACAAGAATGGTTAGCATACGGCCAGTGGAATATTATATAGCGACAGCTGGTTTTACTGAAACCAAAAGTATGTTTAAAAGGTGTGTATCCTTCATGTTATATCCTGAATCAACAGAAGAATTACCATTACAAATATTTAAATCTTTGCCAGATTAAAATAACATGCCTGAAATTCTTCAGCATTCAGTGTTTGTGTATTATGATTACTAATATATGGACTTGGGATTGGGAACTTTTGTAATATTTTGGAATTGGGAATGATGTTTTGTATTTCTGCAGTCATAACATTAATGTGTTTTTAATCACTATTTTTGTCTTGTTATTCAATAAATATTTAACCATCTTTTAAAAAAAAAAAAATACTTGAGAAATGTATTTGACAGAAAATGAATTAAGTTGGCTATGCACTACCATTCAAAATGTTTAAATCAAAATTTACAGTAAAGACTTTTACATAGATTTCTATTTCAAACTTCAGGTTTGCCTTCACAGGAATAAATTACATTTTAAAATATATTATAATCGAAAATTATTTTGAATGGTAATATTTCACTATATAATATTTCACCCCCATTTTTTTAACAATAGTGTGTTTATGCTCTATATATTTTTAACTTTGGGATATTCCAATATTTTTTAAACTGGAAGCCAAGACAAAATACTGCTGAAAAAAAAATGTTTAATGGGCTTTTAAAAACATTCCCACTTAATAGTCTCTTCTTTTCACTGCTAGGCTATTTCCTGTACCTCTTTTTCTGGTCCATCTAACAGAAATACAACCTCAGGCCTAAAACGCTCTTGTGGATGGTCATGGGTGATGGCCAAGGTCATCGTGAATGAAGCCTTGGAACATTTAACAAGGAAAGGTAGAAATCTGAGTTTAGAGAAACTTTCCATTAAACCATGAAATGACTGCAGTGGCTTTGTTAAGGGTGTCATCAGACAATGCGATTTATGACTCTCAGAAACCGCTGCTGCTTCCACCAAATTAAGATGTTTTGGCAGCGGATCATAGATAAGGAATTTGACAGCGTTACATGGGAAATGTGGGAGAGGTACATATTTGAGGCTAGATTCTGTGTCAGTGCTTCCATGGAGCTTCTGTATGTAAAGTGGGACTATTCAAACTCATGTTTCAGTAACACTGAAATCAGGATCTGATAATTGCATAGCACTAAATGGCTCAAAAGTATCATGGGATGGCTGTGGTTTAGTGGAAGTTGGTAATTGTAAGGTTGTAGGTTTAATCCCAGAGTGTGATGCATGAGATACCATCATTGTAGCCAGAACTTTATTGAATGTCTAAAGGTCCGGTCCAAAATGTATCTTATTCTGGACTTCAATAGGAAGAAACTTCAGTGCCTCAAACAAAACTCAACAAAAGTCATTCTTAATTGTACAATATCACTTACAGCAAGGTTGCTTAAAGCTACTTCCATGTCCGCAGTAAGCCACTGTGTCGAGGAATGAATCATCTAAATGAAAGTATAACAAGTCCAGATGGTCCTCAACAAACTGTCCAAAATATTACTTGCAAATGGAGTTGTTGACGGGACCTACTTTGGGAGCATCTAGATGTGGTGTGTTGGAGATTCTAGGTCACCACTTAAATTTAAAAAAGCAGAATTTTAAGCAAACAAATGCTTCAGTGCTCCAGTTTTGGCTAGAACCAACTTCAGCCAACCATCAATGGTCTACCAACAAAGCACCACAAGAAAAGTCCATATGCGACAATCATAAATGAGTTGGCTGAAGCAGATTCAGCCAAATTATTCAAAACCAGCCAATATGGGTTACATCTGCAACCAAACTGCATAACCAGCAAACCAAAAAAGAGCATCTCCTGACATTTGTATATTTATATTGCCTGCTTACTTGATCTAGTTTTATCATATGCAACGATTTTCCACTCAGGGGGTATTTTATCTTGTATGACTATTATGACTACATAATAGTTGATACATATCTCTTCCTAAGGTCTTTTACTGAACTTATTTTTTCTGATTATGTGGGTTTTGATCACAGAATAAAGCAGAAAATACACATATTTGTTACTTTGTATGAGATGTTAAAGGCTACAACTGCTTCAGCACTCCCCTTACAAACATACATTATTCTTAAGTGTAGTTATTGGCTATAGGCTAATGTTTTATTGGTCAAAATGTCCGTCTCTTACTCCGTCTGTCCAAATACGGCACTTGAAGGACGGATATCCTCATCATCATAAGATGATACATTGCTGGTCATAATGGCTCAATAGCGACCTCTAGTTTTGGGTATGAATGAAACGCACATCAAAGGTGCGTATCAGAGAGGCCTAAGTTGAAAATAGTCAAGAATGAAGACGATATCTGAAGTATAAATGATAACCCATCAGTTTTTCTCGGAATGTGCCCACTTTTGGACTAAATCCCCATTAAACGCCTCGCATGAACAGATGAACTTGAACAGGTAACGTTATGTGCTGCTTTATTAAAACAGTTGACACTAGAAGACACTAAGCCATTTTTATGAAAAAAATATTCAACAGAAGTGTGCCAATTACAAGGGAAGGCATGTGCCTCTAAGCAAAATATATACATAATATATATATATATATTAGGGATGTAACGGTATGAAAATTTCATATGAATGCTTTTCAAGCGTTGTCAAGGTAACATTTGGTCAGTCATTCCCTTCGCCGAGGGAGATTCAAACGCTTATACGAGACAGTAATACCCTGCACCCTTCAAAGAACACACTTCAAGGGCTCTGCCCTTCGTAGGGAGTAGGGCATAGCGATGCTCACTTCTGTTTGGAATTCGCCGCATGTCTCTTAATTGTATCACTGCGGAGGCGCAGACGCCCTCTCTCGTTTCATTCAAATGCAGCTTGCGTCTCATTTTTTGATTGTATTGAAAATGAAATCAGAGGAATTTAGTATTACTACTACTATAATTTTGCTGTAGTGATCCTGACGATTGTTTGTACACTGTTCATAATGGATTTTTAAACAGGTAAGATTTCAAAACATTAATCTCAATTCAATATTTCATATCCCCGTATTTATATATTATTTTAGGTAAACAAAAAAAATCCATGTAATAAGTTAACTATGAATATACAATACATTATCCCTTAAATGTCAACCTTTGAACGATCGTTCGTCTTAGCTCAAAGCCACTTGCTGAGAACTTTTCTTCGCGGAAGCTTTGCTTTAAACAAGTGAGATAACGAAATATTTAATCTCTAATCAATAATTTTTGTCCAGTTATTTGCACAGTTAGTTTTGGTATTGAGGTCAAAGTTACCTTGCATTCGCTATATAACTGGGTGGTGGTCACAAAGATGACTGAGCAAATTTGATGCGTTTCCCCTTTTGCAGGGACTTTCTTCTTGCAAGATCAGCAGACCGGGTGACCGTCCTCGATTAAATTGCCTTCAGGACTCTTGTAAAAGCCAAAATATGACCAGACCACCGTTTTGGTCCTCTTAGATGGCTGAAAAATATCCCGAGCGCTGTCACTGCCTTCCGCCATTTCGTCTAGTGCAACAAAACAACAACAACAACAACAACAACACTGCATGCTGCTTCTGCGTCAGACTGATGCTGGCTGGACAGGATTTACCGCGAGTTTTCAAAAGCGCAATAATCAAACACGGTTTTGATGATAATTAAATTTTAAACGGTAAGACTAACCGTCAGTGCATTTTATCGTGATTTATCGTGAAACCGGTAATCGTTACATCCCTAATATATATATATATATATATATATTTCTGTAAGTGTATATGTTTCATAGGCAGTAACTGGTCAGTAATTATATTTTTACCATCATATTTTTGTAGTTGATATAAAATAAGCTGTTTAAAAGTTTTAGATGTCACCCTTCCATGAAATGTGTCTTGTCAGCTGCCCACATGTGGGTTTTTACTGAGCACACTCCTGTCTATAGTGTTAAGTGTGCTAAGAGTCTCGGTGTGATCCAGGCCCCTCAAGCGAGAGAAATTAAAGTCTGACGCACTGCAGCCTCTTTCACCATTAACATGTGGAACATGTAACGTCCGCACATTTATGCACAAGATGTCCAGAGCATTAATAGGTATTAAAACCCAGAGGGTTTGGGTCTCATCTGGATCGCAAAAACGGAGCGAAAAGACACTCTGACCTACATTCACCCAATGATCTTCTTTTCCCCTTAGACATGCAAATAAATTGGTGGAAAATACCCAGCATGCTGTTCCTGCAAAGGGGCTCGGGACGTTTCTCTTCAGCTGGTTCCAGATGTACAGCTGGTCCTCACAGTGTTCGGGTTGAGAGGGGCTCCCTGACCTCCTTAAGAGTTAAGGGACCAGAACGAATAAAACAGTATGAATTGCATTTTTATGTGTTTTGGAATTAACTGATAGATCTACACACACACACACACACACACAAAACAAAATGTCATTAACTCAAGCACTGGCTGGTCCCCACAAAGACAAGGCCATCCCCTCATTCTCACTGACCAAAACAAAACATAAACCCCTATTATGGGCACCATCCACTCAAACGCAATTATTTATGTCCAACAAACTTCCAGCTGAAAAAATGTAACAAACTGTTCGGTTTCTAATCCTCACTCAAATCTCAGCAGCCCAGGGTGATCTCTAGGTAACAGATGGGTTACATGCTGGAGAACATGTTCTGTGATTCACTCCAGCAGATAGAAGACAAAGATTGATGGTTTAAGAATAGAGGTTAATGTCCATGAGCACATGCTGGAGTTCTTTGAGCTCAATGTGCTTCTTTTGGGTCAGAGAGCAAAACACGGCACTGGAGGGTAGGAACAGACAGATGATAAATGGATGTCACAAAATAGGTGAGTGTTTGTTCTCTGTGGATGAGGATGGTGGGTAAGAAATTATGGTTCATGTGACTCAGCAGGGAATTTCAGAGGGGTTTCATTTTTAAAAAGTCAAACACGCACATTTGAACCATTCCAGATCATAAAAGCAAAACGTTTCCTGTTTTGACATCAGTGGTTGAACTTACTGGATATTTGCACCAGTATACAGTAACATTTTCCCTGTCAAATTAAAAGTGTACCCAGAAAAAGAAACTTTGTAGTAGGCCTATTTAGCATTTAGAAGTCAGTTCTACAACTTCTATTTTCTCTAGTTGAACACGTCTACTGGTAAACCAAGTGTCTGGAGTTTGATGAAAGTCAGCAGAGAGTGTTGTTGAACGTTTGCCCTGGTAATTCAGAGCCGCTTTGAGCTGGGCTTCATTTTAGCATGAAATGTTTCACAGATGGGACCAACAATGCTTCGATGTACACATATCAAACAGGCCTTGAAATCCAAGGAACTGCTTGATGTGTGCAAACCGAATGTAAGAATAAAGTTTAGAATAAAAAATGTGCCCTTAACGTAATGTGACATTTTCATTGGCCATTTTTGCAATAATATAAACCATGCAGTCCAAACGTTTAGAGCAAATCCAGCTTTAACTTCTCACCCATGTGGAATACAATGGAACAAGCCCAAACCTGAGAGGCATTAATACGGCCTGTGTCAGTCATACCTGTGAGGAAGGCAATTCAACCTGACAAATAAGTCATGGAACATCTCATTTATATAATCCGTTATATATATATATATATATATATATATATATATATATATATATATATATATATATATAGCAAGGGGAGCTGGAGGGGAGGCTTTAAATGTTTGTTTCCTTTTTAGAAAAAGTTCATAGATCCTCGTCATTCCAACTGATGCCATTTGCTCAAGGCTAAAAGACAATGGCTGCATTGTAAGGCTAAGAATGATTTTCCCTTCTAAAAGGCTCGATTTGCAGGCCAGACATGGTGGAGCTGTTATATAAGCCATGATTTCTATGACATACACACTGCATGGAGCCTGTCATGTCTTTCCTTTAGTTTCAACAACCATAATTTTGATATGTAGCAGGAGAAGCCACGAGCAGATTGTGTGTCATGTGTGAGTTCTTTTGTTAGTATGGACACACCAAAATTTCAGTAGCTGATACAAATTTCACGGTTCAACACAATTCAAGTCAACAACAATGCAACAAATGGGCGATGGAATTTATTTTATATATTTTTTTTTAAATAATTACATTCATTTTTATATTATTTCATTAATTTATTTTATTAATTAATTTCATTTAAAAGTTATTTTTTACCTAATTATTAATCTGCAGGGGCTAGTATTATTTTGGCACATGTCCATTTTCCTTATTTATTTATTTATTTATTTATTTTTGGAGCATGTGAGCAAATACATTTGAGGATTCAAAAGATAAAAGATTGTTATTTGTATTGTTATTAGTTATGTTGGCTATGCTGGTCCACCAATTAATTCTGATATAGTTTAAGTTTTCCAGTAGGAGGTATCCTTACAAATTAACTGTATAACCTAGAGAGGGGTTGGCATTGCATGATGCAAGCTGAAATATTGCAAAATCCATTGCTCAGTTGAAAGGTGAGCTGCTTGACCTCAGGGTGATGGTTAGGCAGTTAAATGACAGCATAACAATTTAAGCCATGTTCCTAGGGAGGGTTACAGGTCAACATGTTTTCAGGTATGAAAAACAATAAGTAATGACCTGATTCTGGTCTACAAGTCTTCTCTAATTTGTCCAAGACTCAGCGCTATCCAGCTCTGTCTTTTGAAGTGACTCATTAAGAGTTTACAAGGCAATCACAGAGACTCAGAGTGGTACCAGCTGTAGAAACCATATTTATTTATATATACATACATAGGGTTAAAGCTCTAGCCAAAGGCATCGCATGGCCTGTTGAGTTGATTCTGGCAACTCACTTGGTTGTAAACTGTTGTGTTGGTACAGCAAGCAGCTGTAGACATGATCACAGCTGCAAACGAGTGACGTTTTGTTTGAGTCATGATAGGGAGTGGTTTTCCAAATTGTTCTTTTTTCTTTTTGGTTTGTTTTGCTTGCAATGCTCTTTAAAGTAACTCTTCTCGGAGCACGGGACGTTCTGGAGTAGAGCTCTTGTTTCATGGTGCTCTGTGCTGATGATGTAGTAGTAGACACATGCTAGGCTGTAGTTGCATAATTTTTGGGCGGCTTGATTCATGAATATGTCTTTGTTCACATCCTGTGGGCCAGACGAGGCTCACTGGAGCGAGTGCTTCCCTTTGCATGTCGCATGCAGTGGCATGTGTTGGAATCACTTGTTGTTATAATCATTTTCCACCTATCTACCACCCCCCACCTCCCTAATTTTCACCTATGTACCTAGAGGAGAGATTACTTGGCAGAGAATGTGTGGCTGGACACCCTTCTAGACAAGACGTAATGTACAGTTGATAGCAATGGGCACAGATAGACAACTGCTTCTGTCCGTGATGATGAAATAGAGGGATACTATATTTGCACCAGGTCATATTACTGGAGGAAGGGAAGTTTATGCCATCTTCCTGTCCATCTGATGTCCTGCTCATGTACTTTATCATTTATTGTCCTCCTGGAACTCAGACTCCCTTTGGGCTGTTTACCATTGGAGGGGTGCCCCAAGTCAGTGTACTAGGTCCAATCAAATTTTAGAGAGAACACTCTGACATAAGCACAGACTTGAACACACACAAACACACAAGCTGCAGGGAAAAAATACTTGATGGAAGAAAAAGTGAGAGAGCTGTGTGGCTGAGTGAGACCAGTAAATGAAAGCCATGCTCACCCCCCACAAGTGTGTGTGTGTGTGTGTGTGGATCGGTGAGGGTGGGTGTGATTGAAGCTCGCATCAGCAATCTCCTCCCTCCCTGGTCACTATACATCCTGGAGGACTCCTCGCATTGTCTATCACTCAGCAGAGGCACACGGTGAGCTGAAGAAGTCCTGACCTGACACCAGCACCAGCAGAATAACCAGCAGCAGCAGTCTTTCCTTCTCGATTGGAGCAGAGCACCATGGCAGGCAGCACTGTCCTTCACTTGAGCTTCCTTCTGACGCTCGCAGGAATTCTCCTCCTTGCATGCAGCTCAGCACAAAGAGTCAGAGGCAAGTTCAGCACCACAGTGCCACATATTCACAGTGTTATGCCCTACAGCACGGGGCACTCATGTCTTTTGGTGATCACTGTGTTTTTTATGATACACCTGTTTGTGTTTCATAATATCATGCATTTCAGCAGTAGTTCTTGTAAAATTAGGATTGTAACTTGATGCTAAAAGATTTTTGTGGAGTTGCAGGTGTTGAGCTTTAACTAGGAGAAGGTTCCTTATGATTAACCTGTTGCATTTGCATTGCAAGATGCCCTGAACCGGTCATTGGTTTTATTTTTCATTCACATTTAAGAACATGCAATGCATTTTGCACTTGCAGGTGCATTTGGGTGTGCATTGAGCAGATTATTAGGGGAATTATATGCAGCATGATTACAGTTGGGGGTGAAGCCAAACTCTGCAAAGGGGAAAAAATGAAGCTGAAGCCTGAAGAGTGCTGGAAAAAGAGGCGCGTGCAATTTGTCTGCCATTGTCCAGAATCCAACTTCAGAAAGCAGCCAAGCACTTTGATTTTTTATCTTTGTCGGTTGCAAAATTACATTTAATTTTGCTAAGCTAAAATTTGAAACAGTAGAGCGATAATGGTTACCTCATGGTGTGTGCAGCTGGCCAAAATCAATGTTTTTTGTGCATGTGTACGTGTGTGTATATATTTCATGATGGCACCTGATTGTGTGTGTTCTAGGGCTTGCTGAATGAATATATTGCACCTTAGCATCCTATTCATAGTGCATTTTGTGCATACCTACATATGCTCCAGCACCAGCCTCCTCAGTGCCAGAGGTGTATGTGCGTATGTAGTGTGTATCGTTGCAAGATCTCTAGCTCCCAGCATCCCTGAGTGCTCAGATTAGCTACAGCATCAGTAATACAAGCTATCGGTTCACTATCAGCACTCATTTATCAGCTATTAAAACCCCCCTCCATCTCCAGAGGGGAGGAATGTCTGCGCTGGCTCAGTGCCCTGTCTCTTGTACCGAGCGTCATTCAGCACAGCTAGTCAATCAGCTCAGCAGCACTCTGTTTATATTCCATTGGCCAACTTCGTTTCCTTATGGATGTTGACTGGACAAAAAGACAGAGTTTAAATTACCGGGTGGGGCTGAGTTCAGCAAGTGTGAAGACACATTGAAAATGAATAATCTCATCCCTGGTGAAAAGAAACACACTTATCTTGTCAGGCTTGTCTGGTTTGCTGGTTTTAGAGTGGTTTTGGGCACTTTTCAGCTAGTTCCACTACCACAAAAGAGCTTAACATCAGCTTGGTCATGCTGGGAGACCAGCTATACCAAGTAAGACAAGCATGACCAGGCTGGGAGCTTCTAGACCATCTAAAACCAGTTAAAACCAGCAAACCCTCTTAGGCTGGTTTTAGATTAGTTTTGTTCAGCATGGATTAACTTGATTAAGCCAAACACTATCAGGGGGGAAAACATTGCATTTTGAATGCGGATGTGCTTGGGAGTAGTGTAAGCAATCAAGGGTCGTCTATAAGCTACTAATACTGGTTGTGGTGATATCAAACTGTGTCTAAGTGAGCACCTCAGAAAAGTCAGAACAAGACAAAAAGGATGAAAGGATTTGGGGGGTGAAGGGGAGAAGAGAGCAGCTGTTGAGTGCAGAGATCAGAACTGTTGTAAATGTGCCTGAAAGACGAATGATTTGCTGAAGTCTGGGAAAACAGTAGATTTACACTCCCTTCACGCCCTCAGGTGATTTGCTTCTTCTGAAGTTTAGTGCCATTTTTTAAAATCAACTCCATGGATATTTGGGTCATGTTTGTCCTGTAATATGGTGTGTAAGAACCTGGAGTTCTACATAAGGACCATATTTCTGGATTTTCCATGAAAAGTGCTGATTTAAAGGAAGAGTTCATCATTTACTCAACCTCATGGCGTTTCATTACTGTGTGGCTTTCTTTCTTCTGCAAATTAAGATATTTTGAAGAATAAGAATACATTAAGAATAAATTAATAAATTACGATTGTATGCAGACAAAAAAAATTGTTTAACAAAAATGTTTGGACCCAATTGTATGGAAGCCCGTTTCCGCCACTGAATAAAAAAAAATGGTTATTGTGACTTTTTATCTTACAATTCTGACTTTTTTTCACAGAATTGTGAGATATAAACTCGCAATTGCGAATTATAAAGTCAGAATTGCGAATTATAAAGTCAGAATTGTGAGATATAAACTCGCAATTGCGAATTATAAAGTCAGAATTGCGAATTATAAAGTCAGAATTGTGAGATATAAAGTCAGAATTGCGAGTTAAAGTCCCGTTTTGAGAGGGGGGGGAGGGGGCTGTTATGATCTCAGAATTGCGAGTTTATATCTCACAATTCTGACTTTATAATTCGCAATTGCGAGTTTATATCTCGCAATTCTGAGATCATAACAGCCCCCTCCCCCCCCTCTCAAAACGGGACTTTAACTCGCAATTCTGACTTTATATCTCACAATTCTGACTTTATAACTCGCAAGTGCGTGTTATAAAGTCAGAATTGCGAGATATAAACTCACAATTCTGAGATAAAAAGTCAGAATTGCGAGATATAAACTCGCAATTGCGAGAACAAAAAGTCAGAATTGTGAGTTTATATCTCGCAGTTATGACGTTATTTCTCAGAATTGCGAGTTTATATCTCACAATTATGACGTTTTAACTCGCAATTGCGAGTTTATATCAAACAATTCTGAGAAAAAAAAGTCAGAATTGCGAGTTTGTGTCACGCAATCATGAGAAAAAAAGTCTGAATTGTGAGATAAAAAGTCGCAATTACCTTTTCAATTTTTTATCCAGTGGCGGAAACGGGCTTCCATACAATTGACATTCATTGTATAGACTAAAAAAAGTACTTTTTAAGTCATATAAAGTTTTTAGGTGAACTTACATGCTTATTTAAAGTTATGAACATGATGAAAAAACAACTGAAATAAGTTGTTTGATTTGATAAAAGGGAACTGATTTTAAATGCAGACTTGGCAAGTGCCTTGTGTAGCATGGCTTCAGTCCAGGAGGAATGCTATGAATCAAACTGACCCTTCTGAAAATCAGTGTGTTTGTAAATTATGTTTCAAGTGGAACAAGTGCCAGATATCCGATAAAAACTGGACCGTATTCATGCACAAGCTAATAACGAACCGTATCTGACAGAACACAGCTTGGGGCAGGGCTTTGGATGGGGGCTAATCAGTCTGAGTCTGGAAATCATTCAATATCAGCGCCAGGAAAGAGCATGCATGATTATGCTTGTCAGTGGTGTCAAATGAGATATACCTTCCCCCTTTGCTTCCCCTCTATATCTTTGCTATTTGCCCGCCCTCTGCGTTGATTCTATGGATTCATTTTCTTTTTCATCCATGTGCAATCCGATAATTTAGTGATAATTTTATTTACTTTGCAAAGTGAATTGCACAACGTGACTTGGCTAAAAACCTATTATTATTGAATCCTTTAGGGATAGGACATGTTTTTCTTTCTAAGTTGAAATGTAATATAAGATTTTGGCTTGTTGGCTTTTGTTTTCCCTTAAGAGAAAAACACTATTTTGTACACTATTGATGAACTTTGGAAGTATTTTTTCTTTGACATTGCATTAATTCGCTTAGTGCTAATGGGCCTTTAGTGAGAAATTAGAACATGAATAATCTAATTTAGTTATTTACAATTGGGCACTTGCATAGTATAACAAATACAGTTATTAATTATTTTAAATGATAAATAAATAAATAAATAAAACCACCAGATTTGACCAGCATGATTTCCCTAAAAAAATATGTTTGTGTTTTCCATTGTCCCTTGACCACAGAGGTCAAACCATTGTCCAGCCCTCCTCCGCTGGAATGGTAAAACTCTTGTAACTGCAAAGCGGCTTTTTATGATACTTGTCAGATGTAAAACTATTAAATGTTGGGAATGGAAAAAATCCCTCAGCTACAGCTTTTAAAGCATTTGTGGTGACAAGCTGGTGAGAACAGGTAAACCAATAACACCACTCTACCACAAGTGTCAAGCCTATCCATGACTCAGAACCTTGGCCCCAGTCTAAAGCTACATTGACATGGTTTAGGAATTGAAAAAGACACCTGAATGAATAGATGAAGAAACAAGACTGCGCCTGCCTGTTAATTACACTTAATCAAAGTGATACGGTACATTGTTGTAATGGTAGGGAACACCTAAAGTAGAGTTCATTTTCAAGTGCTTTCCACTGAGGAGTTTATTTTTCAATGATCCCAGTGATTTAGTGGTTTGTATTTTTTTTTCCTTGTACAAATCCAGCAGCTTCCCTGACCACACACACTTCATCTTTTCTGTTTGCTTAACTGATTTCAAATGATTAAGAAGAAGAGTTACTGAATTAGTCTGTCGGCTTTCCACGTCTATGCTTCAATGTAGGGTGATTTGAAAGGCGTCTCCATAGACAGTTCAGAAATGAAATTCTGTCATTATTTACTCATCTTTGTGCCTTTCCAGACCCGCATGCTGCTATTTTTTCATCGAACACAAAAAGTAATAGCATACAATAAGAATATTCATGCAGCTCTTTTTCAAGCAATGTTCAAAGTGACCATTGACATCCAAAAACAACAGCTCCCCTCTGGTAAGCTGTTAACTCAAGAATCACTGCAACTGAATCAGTTGAGATGACCTCAAGAAGTGGATCAATGAATGAATAATTTTTTATCGAGTCTGGTCTTTTCAGTGCACTGGTTGTTCCAGTTCACAAGTCAGACTGAGTTGTTTGTGAATGATCTAGTTCATCCAAAGAATGGTCTCCAAAGAATTTGTCCACTGATCCAGTTTTTGCATTCAACTCATTGATTCAATGATCTGGTCACAGCAGTTCTTGAATTATCAGCTCACTAAAAGACTTGACTTTCTAATACAAAGCTGTGTGAGCATCTTTTATTGTGCTTTTAGGTGGTCAACGGGAACTGCTACTGTTTGGAAACGATTTGCATGAAGATTTTTCAAAACATCAAATATTTTTTCTCCGAAAACATCAAATGATTTTAGCTTGGTGAGTATATATAATGACAGAATTTTCTGGGGTGAACTTGACACTTGAACTTGACAGATAGGGGTGATGAGCTTTACCTGCCACACTTGCAATTACTTATAAAGTTAAATACACACATCACTTTCCAACAGACCAGACCAACCAGTTTAAATCAGTTTAAGGAGGACATTTCGTGGCCTCTTTAACTCAGCGTAATCGTTAAACAGTTCTGATTGATGGGAAAAAGGTGGAAGTGGAAAAATCTCCACTCAGCCTGGTGGCTTATTGGATTTAGAACGGGCCTGAAACTGACTCGAGACATTTTCCATGCTGCAAATTATCCAATGAAATGGCAGTGAAAGACGACGCTGGTATAAAAGGAGGTAATTTATAATGAATTGCTTGGCGCATGATTGAAATGAAAATGATCAGATCACTTTAAATGTGTGTCTGTGTCAAATTCCCGAAACTGTACAAAGGCTCATAATTCCTCTAAATGTAATGCTGCGTAACTAGGGTGTAATATTGGAGGTCCATATGCTACTGTGCTTTGAGGGAAGTGACGAGGAGCTCAACTGTGAAATCCATTGTCCTTGATTTACCTCAATAATGATTTTCATGGCACACACATTTGCGCTCCTCAAAAGAGTGCTCCTCCAGTCCCCTTTGGCCTCATAAATCAATAAACCCCATAAATTCACAAACCCCATCCAACACATGGGAAACATAAAGTCTTACTCTTTACTCTTTAAGTAATTAATCATTTATTCATTGCGTTGTTCTGAAAGTCACTCTTTTTGTGCAGTTCCTCTTTACTGCCATTGAATGTCAAACATAGAAACAGAGAACGTTTGAAGAGCTGCAGCACAGTTTCTTAAGCCAATTAAAAGTATTTCAAATTCCTTTTCACAGTAAGAAGACAGAATATGAAGGTTCGAATCAACGCCACTGGGGATACGATAGTTCTGAAGTTCGTTCGACCCAACCCTGATGTCAAACTTGAAGGCTACATCTTAGGCTATGGTTCCAGCATGTTCTCCAAGCAGTTCATTCAACTTCCAGAAAACGGGGAACCCTATGAGACCGAGATTGGTAAGTTCGAGTTTAACCACAGGCAGCCGTTATTTCGCTTAAGAGCCCGAAGGAAGCCCACAAAACAATCACTAATGTTGTTTTGTGGGTTAGCACGGGAATGGAGGAGTAACCACAAACGCTGATTCCTTGACCCATTGAAACCACCGTCTTGATTTACACACCTATGTTTGCGCCAACTCTTCCATTATTTGAAAACACAAACTGTAATTGAACCCCAAATGAATGCTATTTGTTAAAGGTTTGGTAACCACAGTATTTGTCATCACCAAAAAGACACACATCACGCTTGACAAGGTAAAAAGGTCACATATTACTCCCAGCAACTCTAACCACATTTATTTTTTGTAAAAAAAAAAAAAGATTCTGTAAAATAACTTCCTGTTGTCCATTCATCATCACTCAGGAGCTACAACCCCAAAGTTCACTCTAAGGAGGTTAAGGTCAGGTCATAGGTACCCTAAAGCTGTTTGTTTTTACAAAATGGGCCCATGCCAGGTGCTTCATTTTACTTCTGCAGGAATAACAGTTGTTTGTGGATTAATCGGTACTACATTGGTTATTGGTCGATGTTAGAGATTATACAAATTTGGTGTCGGCTGATATTGTATAGTTAATTGTTCATGCCCATGTCTCTTATTTTTACATTTTATACTGTTTACTGGTATTTAAAACTAACTTTTAAGTTAATTTAAAATAATAATAATATTTAAAAAACGCTGTACAATGTAACTTTTAGCAAATCTCAAAATAAATGTCCATTTACATTATAATGATGTGATGCCCAAGCTCACTTACATGAATTAAAACAGTGATTTTAGTTTTTAGTGTTTTATTCTAACTAAATTGGATAGAATTGTATCGGCTTATAGAAACTATACAGGCTATTTATCGGTTTATCGGCTATAACATGAAAATAATTATCAACTTTGCATAGAATTTTTTAATTTACCATTTATCAGCGATCAGCCATAACATAAAAATAAGTATTTATTTTATGTAGAATCGGGCACTTATCGGTTAAAAGCTGTTATGACATGACAATAATTATCAGTTCGTCGGTGTCAGAGTTTTAATAGCTAGAAAATGCAATTCTGGTCACTAGTGTTGACAGCAAATATCATTTAAGATTAAAGTGGACAAGGTCTCAACCTTCAAGTCAAGGCCTTTATAGTTCAGTTCAATGGAAAGCACAGATGCAAGCATAAAAATAATTACACATTGACGCTTACACGCTTATCCAGAAGCTTGTGAACAAAGCATTGTTTGTTCCAAAAGGAAGGGCCTCTGAGTTTTTGGCTTCTTTACCTACGCAATTCAATACAGGAAAACACAGTCACATCATTATTCAATATTGGCTGCAAGCTGAAGGATCATTTCACTTGAATATACAGTGTGTGCTGAGATTTCAATATGATACACGTGCACAACAGATGGTCGAAAGGCGAAAGCAGTTATTGGCGTCTTCCCAACTGGACATGCCACACACACATACACTCATAAATGTCCAAATTATTGTGGACTTTGGTAATGACCCATTTTGTATCAGTCTAAAGGGCTTTTTTGTCTGAATGAGTTTTCCTGTGTACATATTCATAACTGTTAGAAAGGCATAAATAACAAACTTATCACCCCAACAAATCAATTTTTTGCAAATGTGCTGTTTAATTCTGTTACAGTGGAAACACGGATGTTTAGCAAACCTTTGTCATCACAGAGCTATAAACTGTGTGAAAAGCTTCACATTAAACAACTCAAGACATTTTACTAAACACAAGTCTACCAGAATTTTTCAGAATTGTGGGTCCGTGACAAATAAGTGTTCTTGATACAGAAAAGGCCATTAAAAAATCATGGCCAATTGGACAAACTTTTACACCATTTTAAACAAAATGTTAAATTTAATGACTCATGTGGTGTAACAAACAAAACTTTTTCTCCCTATTTTTAGTGTTTAAATATCTTAAATATATTTTTAATATATTTGTCAAAGTAAATATATTTTGTTCAACTTAAACTAACCTTGTCATGTCATAAAACAGTGGTTCCCAATCTTGGTCCTGGAGAACCCCCAACAGTCCACGTTTTTGTTGTCTCTCTTGTCTTAATAGACACATCTGAGGTCTTGGAGTCTTTACTAATGAGCTGACGAAATGAATCTGGTGTGTAGAGAGACATCGAAAATATGCAGTGTTGGGGGTTCTCCAGGGCCAGGACTTAGGTCAAATTATCTGATTTTATGAGACTTGTTGATATTGACGCACAGTCATGGGAGTCTTCAGGGGTCAACCTTTTGTTGACGTGTGTTGTAGCCTTTACATATCTTTTCTTATTTTTGGTTATTTTCTTCATGTTCGTTGGAAGTTCATGAAAGGAACTTAAATTGAACCATGAAATTGCCCTTTTTTATGGGTTTGTTTGAACCCTTAAATAACTTGAGATGTTTGCTTTCACAGATGCTGAGCCCAAGTACCTGGTAGCTGTTCAGCCCATCCCAACCAATGATGTGAAGAAGCACTGCACAGGTAGCATGCAAAATAAAAATAAAGCTCAGGTAGCTTTGTGTGAGGAGCTTAATGAAATGTAAAGGTGTCATTTCTGTGCTTCTAATGACCACAGTCTGCCATTGGTAGAACAAACAAATATCTCCGCCCCAAACTTACACAATTGGTTGAGGCCGTATTGCTATGCTAGGCTGGTCGGAATCCTCAAATAAACAAAGAAATGTTTTGATAGCAGAACAGTGTTTACACTTTGGGAAATTGAACCTATAAATGACTTATAATTGTCTCTAGATGTTAAGATAAAAAGGTTAAGCTATTTTTAGGTACATTTAGGGTGCTTTTGTCATTTTTAAATCATGATAGCCTTTTTTTGTAGCTTGGCAAATCCTGGTCACTGTATGCTGCATGGTTACTTGTTTAAGTAAGAGTAAATCATCACAGTTTGATGATTTTTGGGTGAATGTTTTTTACTTTAATCTGTGTTTCGGTCCATGTGTAAAATGAGTCAAACTGCATTCATTGCTTTTTTTCTGTGGAGATCTGTTTGAAAGCATTTTATGTTGGTTTCTTCCTTTGCCATCTCATTTCTAGCTGTGGTATACCACAACATAAGCCAGCCAGGACTTCCCAAAAACACAGGCGTTAATGGAGGTCCCAAGACATCTTTTGGTAATTTTCCCTCTTACTCTCTCTGCACTCTTCTTTCATACAGGATTTGGATTTATTCCAGTCATTCGCTTTAAACTGGCATTTGAAGTCACAGTATAAAGACATTCAATACTTTCTCCCTCTCAAGAGCCTTGTTGGGGATCCCTGCTCACTTTTTCTCTCTCATTTTTTTCCCATTTACGAAAACATTGCATTATTTCCCACAGCGCCACCAATGGGCCAGCAAGGAACTGTGGCTGCTCCAAGAGCCAATGAGCCAAAATGGCCTCAGCTTCCATTGGGTAACCGAGAGACGTTTTGTTTTAAACCACTCTGCTTATGAGTAGTCAGTTGGTAATCGCTTTGCTGGGTGTGGGTGGGGATTAAAGACATCCACTGTTATGATTGGCTGCATGCTGGCATGCCTTGTAAGAACATTGAGTTAGAAAGTCCCAATCCTGCCGTGATGAGGATTCCTGACCAGTCGCCTCCAGAGTGAGGAGGAAGTGTGAGTGTAAGTTCTCCCAGGGTGCTGCACAGCGAAAGCCCCTCTGTGGTCACGCATGGTCACGCATTGGCGCAGTCTCTGTAGGCCTGCTCACGCTCCACCCTTCAGCACCAGTCAGACTCTCTGTGTCCACCAATCAGCTCTTTCCCTGTCATGCTCATCTCTGCCCATTCAGTCCCCTATCATTTCATCACCTGTCAATCACATCATAACTGCTATAAATGTTTGGTTTCCTCAGTCCCCCATCTGTTTTATTACTGTGGCCATAAACGGCACTCTATGTCTTTCTTTCTGTCTTTATTTCTCTTTGTCCCTCGGTGTCACTGTAAATCCTGTCAGTCATTATTCGAGTCAGATTCTGTAGAAATACTTTTTTTCATAGTTTCACAGTCTAACCTCATCGTGTATTTCATCTTCTGAGCTTCAAAACCATCTCTTTTTCTGATTTCATCAACCCTTTCATTCAGAATTTTTGCATTTTGATCTGCTGACCTTTGTCCAGTCTGCATGAAGTCACTGCATGCAGAGAAAGAATCAGTCCCATGTTAGTTCTAGCAGGGAAAGGCAGAATTCTGGGAGTCCCACCTCCTTTCCTGTCTTCCTCTGTCTCTGAACTCTGGATAAGATAACAGTACAACACTCTGTGTTTTTCCACTTGGAGCCAAACTGATTATGAGACCAAAGTCATTAGGTTCATTCTCAACCCCCCTAACAAAACTGTCAAAACAAATACTCAACGTCGGTAACAGGCACTCAAGCATCCATACCATCAAGAGTCAATGGGATGGAACTGAGTAACTTTTACAGATGTGTTTAATATCATTGCAATGCAAACAACTACCAAACATTCTTAACACTCTTAAAAATAAAGATTATTGGCATTGATGGTTCCATGTATAACCTTTAAGATCCATGGAACCTTTCCATTCCACAAAAGATTTTTATAATGTCCTTCACACTAAGACAAACACAGTTCTTTTAAGAACTGTTCACTGAAGGGGTCTTGGGAGAACCTTCCATGACATCACTGCAACCCCCAACCCCTGGATCCTTTATTTTTTAGGAGTGTACAGTCCACCCTGTTAGAAAACTTGCTCCAATCATGGCCTCAATAATCAGCCCTGCTGGAAAATCCAGATAAAGCCAGTTTAAGGTGGTCCAAACTGCTGGTACAAGCTAGATGGATAATCAGTTGACCTACCACCTGGTGGGACCTCTGCTGCTAGACCACTTTAGCTAAGCTGGTGTTCCATCTTCAACTGGTTGACCACCTTGAGGTGTAAGGACTTGGTTTTTCCAGCATGGAGAGCTCATCTGCTCCTTTCTCTTAAACAGATTCAGACAGCCATGTTAGAAATGACTCCTCTCAGCTGGTGGAGATCCTTCCCATCCTTCCCCAACTCCTATCCGCTAAACCCTCCCATCCTTCAATCACCCCTGCCCCCTATTCCTTACCCAGCACTACCCGGACACCCCCACATGGACACTCTCAAACCAGTGCACCTAGTGCCACTCAGATGCCACATAGTTCCTCTGGTAATTCCTACGTTTCCTTCTTGTTATTTTTTTTTAAGTTCTTTGAAAAATAACATTTTCAGGATCTGATGGTTGACAGGCAATGAGAAAATAACATATTGCTTCAGCGAGTAACTATTTACCACGCAGATACTTGGGTATTTTATTTTGGCGCTTGCCGTTCAACCTTTGGCTATGCGTTCTACCACCGCAAACTTAGACTAAACACCAGAATATCAGACTTCAAAGCTTTATTCAATTCATTCTCCACTTTTTGGGGAAGGTTTGGAGAAAAGTGATACGCAGGAAATTAATGGATGTTCAAACCGCGTTTCAATCAAACAAAGTAATTCTGTAACTTCAGCCACAAACAGACATTATTTCACACTCCGGCTCAATGGATTACAGGAAGAGTTGTCTGTAGTCTATGTGAGAGAGACCGCCAGTAAAAACAGCAAGAACCGGTGACATCAGTTCACATAATCCTCTCATTTATTTGCTCTGTCAGGCAAGCTATCACAACTGTCCCATCGGTGTATATCATGTCTGTGTTATTGTCTGAAATCACAGCTTTCCTGTATCCTCCTCTACACCATGTTTTGTCTTCACAGGAATGCACTGCTGCACTTTACTGCAATCATCAGCACATCAGATTTAGTCTTACTCCAGTCAGAACAGACATTATTTATTGTTAAATTCACACATCATCCAAGTTTTACTATAAACAGTAGCTTTTCTGTTTCAAACCTTGGAAGCTGCCTACGTATACAGTATTTTTTAGGCATCATAGGTGTTCCAAAATGTACATGATTATCGCATGCATCCAATGTGGGAAAGCCAATCCCATGATGCATTGCTATGTAAGTTCAGTAAAAAAATCCATTCAAGGCGACAAAAAAGCATGAAAGTTATAGTTATATAATTATAAATTATAATTATAGATGTAATTCTTCCAGTACCAAAAAGTATCAATAAAAATTTGATTATAACTGAGCTAACATATGCAACCTTATACGATATGTCCAAGTGTTGTAAATGCTTGAAAATGTTGCGCTGTTAGCTTAGCAACATGCTTACTCAAAACTATTGAAATTGTAACTGTAAGCCGAGCCTCTTGCGTACTTTGCACGAGGAACATTAAATTGAGTTACTACCTAGAGAAAGTTTTTCAAATCAGTCACTTAAGAGGGTGATTTCAGTTAGGATGCTGCCTATGTAGGCACTTGTTCATTAAAAGGAGCTCTTACTCTACTTGTACTTTTAGTTCAATTTAGATATCGGATTTGTTACCCAAAACACAGATAGCTAACTTTAACATCTCTCATCAGTCCACAGATGGCAAATCTTTTTAACACATAGCAGCCCTCACATGATTGCACAGTACCTGCCTCAACATGCAATACTTCCCAGAGTTGACAAGGCATAACCAAAGCTGCTGTTGTTGTTGTTGTTGTTTTTTTTAATATAGGTAAGAGTATCCGGAGAGACTCCATCTCTTCTCTTCCATCCAAACCCCTCGATTCAGTCTTAACAGTGACCACCAGGAACCAGACGTCACTGGGCAGATACCCTTTCTCTCTCTCTAATGGCATGAGACCTTCTTCCCCCAGGCTTGTTGACTCCTCCAGAAGATATGGGGGTAAAAGTAATTTACTCTTACCCCTCTTATCCAAGTCTTTTTCTTTCTTTTACTCTTTTTCTTTTCTGCTTTTCTTTTTTATTATTAGTTTTGTTTATTTATTTATTGGATAACTTGCCTCCTTCCTCCTGCACAAGTATTTTGTCTTATTTTCAGCAAAAAAAACTATTTTATTAACAATTCAATTCAATTCAATTCAAATCATAATTAGGTTTATTTTCAGGGGATATTTCTGAAATTTTAAACCTCACTAAATTTTGTTAAAATACTGTATGAAATTCAAGGTTATTTAAAATATATTATGCATATTATGATTTTTTTTCCCATTAAGTATTTACTTTTCTTTTTTTTTACTGCAAATCAACAAAAAATACTTTAGAAAACTATTTCCCCCTTTTCTCCCCTGTCAGCTATTTATTCTTTCTTGTCAGCCAAGTTATTTTGGTTGCAGTTCTCTTGGGGCACTTTTTCTTCAAGAGCCAAATTTTCTCCTTTGCAACATGTGGTTTGTGTGCAAACCGGCCATCATACTCTGTCACACCTGACAGTTTTACTGTCAGTGAAGTATGTGCGATTTAGCCCGATGGGCACTCAGACCGCCAACATTTGCACTAATCTGATCTTGAAAGGCTTCTCTTCCCCTCAGGTAGTTGAGCGGCAGCCTATAACTCTTTATGTAAAACCTCAGTTGTCTTCAGCTGCTGTGCACCTCAGCAAAACAACAATATGATGCTACCTTAGTCTTCCTTTTCTCCATAACACCCACTCTTTTCCCCTTCAACAGCTAACGGTGAGCACCATAAGGGACTTTCTCTCCCCAAACCAGCCATATGGTCCAGAACAAGAATGGGTAAACAGAGTCAACTCGTCCTCTGTGTGTGTTAGCCATCATTAACCTGCAGAAAGTCTGTTTGTGACGCAGCCCATGTGCCCATGTTGGTGTCCTTCCCATCCATAATCTCCTGTAAACTTGTGTCTGTCCATCCATCCATCCATTCATTCACCAGTCAACCCATTTGCTCGCAAATCTGCCATGTTGCCTTTGACGTTTGTTGTCGTTTTGCAAGCTTCTGCAGATCCTATGCTGCCGCGAGCTTTGTGGTATAATTGTCAAAGCTTTTCCCCAGATTGGTTTCTTTAATTTCTAAACCATCATGGTGCTGTAGGACATTTATTTTCAAGAGAAAAACATGTCTTTTGAAGGACACATAAACCCACGGCAGTGTCCTAAACTGTCTCGTAACATTCTGTGGCTCTTTTATTTGTGCATTTCAGCAATAATGTTTGAAACTTCTGCAGAGGACTGTAGCTGCTTCTGGTTAAAGTTCATTGTGTGCATGACGACTTGCATGCTTTATTGTAGTCACGAGCTTCCATGTGGTATGAGGTCTTTTTCAGTCTGCCATATTGTTTATCTGTGTAGCAGAAACAAAAACAGGCAGATTATAAAAGATTACAAAATTGTGGTATTTATCCATGAAATGTTAATTTTCATTATTGTTATTTTCAACCAAGTTAACATGGCAAAAGATGTTGGAGGGCAGCTTACCAAGAATTGCTTTAGCATTACGAATGGAGTTTAACTAACAGCAATTCCACAACAGAATTTGTTTAGTGCTCAAAAAATTATATATATATATATATATATATATATATATATATATATATATATACATATATATAAA
>NW_015506797.1:142339-146810 GCF_001515645.1 Sinocyclocheilus grahami
ATCTATACACAGAGACAACAAAAACACACACACACACACACACATATATATATATATATATATATATATATATACATACATATAAACAGCACAAAAACAGCCACAAAATATGTGCTGAACACAATCTGCACATCAATCTGCATATCAGTTTTGATTAGTCTTGATTTTGGAGAACACAGCAGACTTTTGCAATCTGGTGTACTTTGTAAAGTGGCTCTCTAAATTTATAATAGGGTGTTTAATCTGGATATTTGTCTGGTTTTACAACCATTCCCTATTATTTGATAATTTGATGAATTGCTGCTGCCATGATCAGTAGAAAAGCTAAAAAAAAACAATCACAGACAAAATAAGGTCTGGCACAGTTGATTGGCATCTTATTACTTACAGCTTGTGCAAAAACAGTGGAATACAACAAAATTAGCACAAATTGTTGACATGAATTCTCTTCTACTGACCAAAAGTTCTAAGGAGATCATGGCTGATTGGTGGCTTTCATTGAAGAGAGGACCTACGGCAGAGTTGTTTGACAGTGACTGCCTGAAATCATCTAACCACAACAGTTTTAGATCACCCAAAACATCGGGCATCACCACCAAAAATCTCAGCTAGCTCTCTGGAAATGACTTTCCCTCTGCAAAAGTATGACATCTGTTGGTCCTTAGTTTTATTTTAAGCAAAGTATATTTTTTTCGCCACCCAGCTTTGCAGTTTTTACTCATACCACACAGGGTTTAGGGAGCTGAGCTCCTTCTGATTGCCCTGTGATGAACTGAGGGTTTCACAACTGGTGCCACGGATGTAAATTGAATCAGTTTTCCTGGGAAGAATCCACATGCTCTAGCCTGTTTGCTTTTGGCTGGACTGCATTATGGCTTGCGAACTGAAGGCTTGAAAGGCAGTTGAAGTGCCGATGTTTAGACTTCAGCCATGCAATCAGAAAGAAAACAGGGAATTTGATTTAATTTGCTGTTAACTTCACAAGTGAGTTTGACCTCTCAATTTGCTACTCTCATTTAGCAAAGCATCCAAATTGCAGGTTTTTAAAAGTAAACAAGCATTATGCTCAATTGTATTATTTAGAGTATCAGATACTCCAATTTCCATAGAATAGGAGAAAGATTTGGAAAGCCGTATTTTCATTTTAAGAGATTTTATGTTTGACCACATTGTGTTTCAGAATGAGGGCATTTCATCTTGTGTTCCATATTTTGAATTCATATATTTTGAGTTAACAACTTTCTGCTGTTGGAGTTTGGTATATTATATGATTGTTAGATATTTGACTCTATAACAGAAATGGTTCCTTGAAAACAGGTGTTTTCAAGGGACACATTTTGGGTGTTTCACTAAAATGTGAAAGTCATTCAACCAAATTGAGGGTGGTAGTGATGTATTCCACTGTTTTTCATAAAATCATAAGTTAAGAGAACATGATAAAGACGTGTGAATATTATGAGAATGTGTGGTGATTAGAGGGAAGGGCTACTTTTGACCTGATCTAGAGCTTTTGGTGCCATTTTCATCTTACCATGTGCTTGTTAGTTCATAGTGGAAACAGATTAAGGAAATGGGAGAGTACGATATCTGAATTTGGCAGGATTTTACTTAATAACTTTTGCTTTCATCATTACAGGTTCTCCAGCTGCACGCCTTCCTAATCCAGCAAAAAAGCCTAATCTTGTTAGCAAACCTGGAGGAATAGGTGGGTAAAATGTCAATTAAACTTAAAAGACAAAATACTTTAGTCTAACTCATGGAACCCCATAATCTGCCAAATTAAAACCACACAAATGTGAATCAAAAATGTGCTTTGACATTATTTTCTGCCATTTAACACTAAACGGCTTGGTAAGATGCTATGTTTAAAACATTGTGCATTCACTTGTTTATGTAAAAAGCAGACAAGACAACAGGCCTGAGTCAAGACAAAGCTTCCATCTTGAAACACATGCTGCCACCTGTTACAGCAAAACCATCCAAACCAAAGACAACATCTTCTCCTACAGTGACAGGTTTGTCTTCATGGGATGTTTTATAATATCATCTTCAATGTTCTGCTGAAGGTTAAATATCTTTTGAGTACATGGTGTATAAATATAGTTGACACTGTTAATGTTTGGTGTCCTAGCACCCCGATTTGAGACATGGGAGAACTCTTCAGTATTCAGCTCTGTTCCTGCTTCTAAAGTTGATGCCCTGGGCAAAGAACGCTACATTGGTAATGAGACTTTCTTAACTACTGTAGCCATGCATGCCAAATACTCTCAATGATACAAATGTGAATTTCAGAGCCAAAGCAAAGAAGAATCTGAATTTAAACACAAATGTGTTGTTGTCCAGCTCCACATGTGGTCTACAAGACAGATAAGAAGCCAGACGAACCGTGCTCCATCACCACCTCTCTGAGTTACTTCCCTGAGGAGGAGGCTGGAGAGCAAAATGTCACCAACCCTCCAAGAACACCCCCATCCAACCTTACTGTTGTAACCGTGGAAGGATGCCCCTCCTTCATTATTCTTGATTGGGAGAAAACAGATAATGAGACGACAGGTAGGATTAAGGGATGGATCGTCAAAGAAAAAGCATGGTCTAATGTCTATTGGTTTATACCCATTTGTATCTAAGGAATATAATGTGTAATATATTGTGGTGTTAAAATGAATTTAAACCTTGCCTTTGATGAATCAAAGCTGAGGTTTAGGGTATGACTCAAACACTAACCCTTGACTTTAATCAAACACTAACCTAACATTCTTTGATCAGTCAAATACTACCCCTTGACTTTAATTCATCCAACACTTACCCTCTAATTTGATTGGTGAGCTTTGATCAGTCAAACAATAATCTTTGATTTATTTGCTCAAAAACCAACCCTCTATTTTGATCAATAAAACAGTCACTCTCTACTTTGAGTCACTCAAATACTAACTCTCAACTTTCAATCAGTCAAACACCAACTCTTTACTTTGATCGATCAAACACTAACCATCTACTTTGAGTCAAACAATAATTCTCAACTTCAACCGGACAAACACTAACCCTCTGCTTTCATCGATTAAACACTAACCTTCTACATTGAAACAGTAAAACACTCATTCTCAACATTGATCGGACAAATGCTACTTCGAGTACAGTAACCCTCTACTTTGAGTCACTCAAACACTAACTCTCAACTTTGATCATTCAAACACCAACTCTTTACTTTGATCGATCAAACACATACCATCTACTCTAAATCAAACACTAACTCTCAATTTCAGCCGGACAAACACTAACCCTCTACTTTGAATAATCAAACACTAATCTTCTACATTGAGTCAGTAAAACACTAATTCTCAATTTTGATCAGTCAAACACTAACCCTCTAATTTGATTGGTCAACATTGATCAGTCAAACACTACTTTTAGTTACCCCCAACTTTTATGAGTCTAACCCTGAAATCTGAGTCAGTTAAACACTCTCCATGTTAACCCTCAACTTTGATTGGTCAACTTTGATCAGTCAATACTAACCCTCAACTTTGATCAATCCCTGATCCATTTCCTTTTCATTTGTCTTTTTTCGCAGAATATGAGGTTATCTCAACTACTAAAGGTCCTGATGGTGAACAGGTTTCCATTCTGACCACCAACCAGACTCATACAGCTGTGGAGAACCTCAAACCAGAGAGCAGGTACAGTCTCAATGCAGAACTCCAACCTCTCTATTTAAGGCACCCTGCTGAATTTGATAGATGTATTTTAGTTGATGTGGGTGTCAAATACCAGGGGTGTTAGGACTTACATGCATCCTGAGGTCTGGACAAGGTGTTGGACGTGTGCTCTGTGGTCTGGCTGTCGGGGAGCCGCCACGCTTGCTAGCTTTTTAATGAGGCTGAATATAGGCTCAAGATCTGGTGACACAATATAAACCAGTGCTTGCTATGGACTGCATCTCGAGGCATGTGGGCTTTGGTAATGTCTCTACATCACACATGGAGGATCCATTAAAAGGGGGCCACAGACTTTGAGTCTTCAGACTCTGCAGAATAAATATATCAAGTGTCAGGGCTCAGAAGACAGGAAATAAGAACCTCGTTTTGCTTGGAATTTGACAACAACCCACCAGGTTTCCAATACAGAAATCCTTTTTTAATCATTTTAAATTAAGCAGACTGCCTGCTGTGTCAGGCATATAACATTAGATGTGAAATGGAATATATCTAATGGTTTTATGTGGATCAAATCAGAAACGTAATGCTCCATCACCTGTCTTTGTCTTACCTTACAGTTATGAATTCAAGGTGAAGCCCAAGAATGAACTCGGTGAAGGGCCCCCCAGCAAACCAGTGACCTTCAACACAGAGTCTGGTAATGCATTTTATTTTCTTTTTTCTTTTAGAATTACTTCTTAGAAATGTATATATATATATATATATATATATATATATATATATATATATATAAAGAAAAATTCTTTATTGTAAAA
>NW_015506797.1:147075-165473 GCF_001515645.1 Sinocyclocheilus grahami
TATATATATATATATATATTAAGAAAACTTCTTTACTGCAAAACATTAGTCTCCCAAATCAAAGTTATATGGTGCGATGCACTGTACATTGTTCAACATGTTATGCAATTTTTTTCCTTGATGATTGCATTTTGAAGTCGTTCAATTTTTACATTTCTTAAAATGGTATAAAAGCTTTTTAAACAAATCCATGACTACAAAAAGTACATTTTTTGGCACATTAGTTTAAACTAGAAAAAATAATTTAATCTTGAACTTATCTTGTCATAAACATACTTAAAAATATATGCCATTTTAATGTGGAAGAGATGTCCTGGAGCTATCAGAATGTTTGTTTATTTCAGCCATAGTTTAACAATGAGTCATTCTCATATCCCAACTAAATCCCAGTATTAACATAAAATATGTTTAAAGTCATACATTAGGCATAAAATGCAAATATCCCCTGGGAAAGCACTGCAAATTGCTTTGCCATGGGTTTGCATGCTGTCTGTACAAGTCAGCCAATATTTGTGGCCTCTCCTTTATCTCTTAGAGATATATGTAATGAGTTGTTTGTCATTAACATAATGACTCCAGCATGTCCCTGTACTGTTGTAACGTTTGGCCCTATCACTGCCTGTAGATGAACCCCTGGAGTGCTGTCACACAGCCAACCTTTCCCTGTCTTACAAGCTCACTAACAACATATCATAAAAAAGGAATAAATAAAGAGCCATATCATCTACATGTTTTATGGGAAGGGGCTTTAGTTTTAAACCTCGTCTGGCCTGCATAAAGAAAGACACTAGCAACAGAATGGAAAGCAGGGCAAAGGCAACTAGGAAGGAAAGAGAGTCCATATGTGCGATGACGGGAAAGAAATAGAGGAAAACTGAATGATGAGATTTTACCGCCAAAGCCCCTGAGGCTCAGTCTCTCCCCTATAGCTTTGGCAGATCCGGCAGGTTAGTTCATGCCAGCTGATCTCTCTTCATAAGGGAGATTCAAAATCCGCTGGAAAAGCACAGTATTTTCTGCTTGTTGGAATTTATTGTACTTTTTTTTTTGCTTAAGGCACTCTGCCCACCCATGGATAGCCAATGCAGAGTTGGCCGATTTGTGTCAGTAACTTTCCTACAGTCTACAGATCATTTTGATTGTCTCTACGACCAGGTGGCTCTAAAACAAAACCATAATTTCTGATTTCTCCTCATTCTCATCCTGTTTTCTCTTGCAGCAGATCCACGGGTAAGCGAGAACGTCTCAGGTACGTGTTTCTTCTTTGCACCCTATTTCTCTCAGGTGACAAATTCCTATCTGTTGAATAAATGGATAATGTAACGAGCAGTCCTAGTAGAGGAAAGTAAGAAAAAGAATGGGTAAAGGAGCTGTGGAGACTTCCTATGAGTTCACTTCTTCCATACCAAGTTCTCAGCCAGACAAAACATTTACCCAAGAGTGGCAAATGGATATCACCATCCTCCATCCTTGCTCTCAAATAAGGGCCTCTGTACTTTATTGCACTCAATGAGCTGCAAGAATGGGCCAGTTTGATATCCATCTCCCTCGATTTCTTCCTGTGTATTGTCTATTCCAGCCGAAATTGGCAGAATAATGGAACAATGGATATAGAGGGCGAAGTTAGCCAATAGAAAGACAAGCTTATGACAGAAGCCAATGGAAACAGAGACTAATGGAGCAGCCCCTCAGCTCTTAATGTCCAACATGCCTTTGCGAACACGTGTATAAACAAAAATGGGGTCTGTACTCCAGTAATCTTTTCAGACGACCACTGAAAGAAACTATGTTTTGCACAGTCTGTGCCAGAACATAATATCTGGCCTTGTCAATTCATAAAATAACATCTTGGGGTTTCTCGGCATGCCGTTCAGGTAAAGATGCCATTTGGACCCAGTTCCCCTTCAAAACTGACTCCTATTCCGAATGCAACGGGAAACAGTATGTCAAGAGGACGTGGTACCGCAAATTTGTTGGCATCCAACTCTGCAACTCCCTCCGATACAAGATCTACCTGAGCGACTCCCTCAACGGTCAGTCTTTGGAAAACTGATCCATACCTTGGGTTCATTTTGTGCTAGAATAGATTACAAATTGGCAGCTCTTTTCTTCTTTGTCCCTTTAGGTAAATTCTACAATATTGGAGACCAGACGGGTCATGGTGAAGACCACTGCCAGTTTGTGGACTCATTCCTGGATGGAAGAACGGGCACTCAGCTTCCTGCAGACCAGCTACCTTACAGGCCAGGTATTTAAACTACAAGAAACCACAAATATGATGTTACTGTGCTTTTAGTTACGAAATTCAAATACAAGAAATTATATTATGTACTCACCTTTTTGGCATTCCAAACCCAGCATGAGAACCAGTTTACAAAACAATTCCAACTGATTAATTCTTAAGCCGCTTCTGAACTCAGCAAACCATGATCCATTTGCAGAAGTTAAGAGCTCACGAGAGAGGAAGATCATCATCCGGTTATTCACACAAATCTTATTGTATGATAGATATATAAGTCATATAAACCACTTTCATGACATTTTTGCCTTTGCATCCTTTTTGAAGCTTAAAATCTCCAGTTCCCATGTGGACTAATTGCATGGAAAAATGCAACCTGCCCATTTTTCAAAACTGTGTTGAAAGGAGTGAGTAAACAATTCTAATGCTTTTCTTGATGATTTTCAGGCTTCTACAGAGCAATGAGACAAGAGCCAGTCCACTTCGGCCAGATAGGTGGAAATTCCCATATCACCTACGTCGCATGGTACGAATGCGGTACGCCAATCCCAGGGAAGTGGTAGGACCGGAGCAAGTGTCCGCAAGGAACCCTAAAGAGTAACTCTCATTGGTTGGGGTTGGGGTTGGTGCCTGCTAAAGTCACTTGACAGGCTTTTTTACTGTTTCCCCCCCCCCCACCAATGATGGTGAGTTCAGTCACTCCTCAGCCTACGTCACCAAAGTTCATACCATGTATAATAGTGTACAGGATCAAAGAGTCAGGGAATACTTTTGAGTGCATTTGTGACATGTAATAGCAAAACAGTGCCTCATCTTGTTATTTATCATACAGTAACTAGAACAAAGTAATAATAATGAAAAAAAAATAGTTCATTATGAGAAAAACACTTCAGATGCATTGAAGTGTTGAACATAACATAAAAAAGAAAGGTAAAAATACTTGTTTAAATATTGGGAAGCTGGCTCCCTGAAACTATTTTGATATTTTGTGTAATATTATTTATCAAAGTTTGTGGTTTCTTCACTGGCTTTCTTCCAGTGAGAAAGGGCCAGGCTTTCATTAAGCGCTTTAAAGACTACCACCAGAGGCAGCTGTATTAGTTTAGGTCTCTGATATGTCAGATGATATGTATAGCTGGGACTCTTCGCATCATTGCTTTTACGAACACATTGTACTGGCTCAACAAGTCAGGTTACCCACACTAGAATAGACACAATGGACTCAAGACGACGACACGTCTATGTTTACAACGGGTTGGGATGAACATAATCATTGTCTTTACATACGCACACACACCTACACACATGAAACATGCAAACTAACATTCATTTAGATGCTTTGTACCATGGCTATAGTCTTCCAATGTAAGTCCTGGTATGTTTGATGGTTCTAGATTGTAAGGACAACCTTACACTTGCAATTTGCACAGCACAAATATATTTATATGTATATGGAGAGAGTATTTTTTTCAGAAAACCTTTGAGAAAATTTTAAATCCTTCCCCTCAAGCTTGTGAAACACGATACAAGTTTAAATAAAAAACAAAACACTTTTGTTGAGTGTTAACCCACTGAATACTTTCAAGGAGTCTTGAAGATTGTAATACTTCAAGGAGAGCTTATCTGGGTCCCATATTTTGTACAGTTTTATCCCTGCCAAGCCCTTGGCAGAGTTTCTCTGGCTTATCCGTATTTTCATGGAATTTGTTTGTAAGATGAAACTGTTGTTTGTTGTTGTTCTGGATTTGTTTTCTTCTGTATGTATTTTACAATAATAAAAAGCAGAAGTTTTGTTTCTTTTTTAATCCTCTGTGTACTGTCTTTGTCGTAACACCATTTTGTACGGATTTCGAGAGAATACAATGAAACGTAGTCTCTCAGGTGGGTCTGTTAACACTTGGAACTCTGGGAATTTGACCACCATTAAACTCCACTCAACTTGCCTCATCTCACCAACTCAAATTATAAAAATAAACATCAATACATGCTTTACTGCATTACTATACTTTTCCAGAGCTAGAAAAAGAGAAGAGTTTGCCCTGCCAAACCCAATACAGGGACATTCTCCGAAAACCACAAAGCTAGAGTGAAAGAAAGACTATAAAATTCAAAATGCCTCTCGGTGACTTTATTAGGTTTCCAACCAAAAGAAAGAAGGGGAGAGCATATAAGAGAGAGAAAGAAAGATATAAATGTTAGTTTGGGTTGATGACAAAATTAAAGACCGATATACTGTGTCCAAATAAGCACAAATGGCAAAACTATCTGTTTGGTCATAGTTTTCCACAACTTTACATAAAAACGTTGCTGTTATGCAACCTAACGTTGTAGCCAATTGAATGACGTATGTATGGCTATAGAACTTGTTGGGAAATGGGTCTAAAGTCCAGATTGGAATTTTAAGGACAAGAGATTTTACCGGAAGACAAAAATGGAATGACTTTAAGTGGGGTGACGAGGTTCTGAACGGCTCCGACTTCAAATTTTGATAAGATTTACCTAAACTCATCTATTGCAGGCCACCCTCACAACTTTACTTGGCTGTTTTCAACAGCGAGGCATTCACACAAATCAGCAACTCTCTCGCTGAAGACTTTACAGCTCACTTTAATCTTCTCACAGCTGCGTTCAAAAGTAGCCACTGCATGGTCCGTGCCTGGCGTGTCAGCAAGAACGCAGCCAGGAAGAATTAAGCTTCCTGCGACAAGTCCAGTGTCCAATTTAGGTCCCAACATGTGCTGGGAGGACCCCGGGAACGTTCACAAATACACTTCGCTTTGTTATTACAGGGGCTTTGGGTTTACTGACGAGACTTTGGTTGCAAATTTGGGCTTTAGTTTATGTGTGTGCAATGGGTTCGCTCAATGCAAGCCTGAGGGTTGCTAAAGTACTAAGACCTGGCAGGAAAATGCTCGGTTTTCGGTTGTTTTAAGAGGAGCTGTACATACAGGATTAATTCTTGTTTGCAAAGTACTTTTTTTCACACAAATTTCAATGTATAGTGTAACGGGGTGAAGAATCACACAACAAGAAATCTCAATCAATACCCCGGAGGGTGGATTTATTGGGGTGAGGGGTGCTAGTGAGAAAGGTCCAGGTAGGTGCTCCGGTGCTGTGAGTGCTCTCTTCCGTCTTCCCAGTGCAGAGGGTCCGTGCAGTGCTCCTGTGGGGCTGGTCGGTCACACACTGCTGTCTGTGGGGAAAATGAGAGGGCGAGTTAGTGCTCAGTCTCATGGAGGAATCTCCTAGATGGCAGGGCTTGCGTGGCTTATGTAGCCGCCGCCTGATGAGGTGCAGCTGTGACCGATCAGCCTGTGATGATGATGGCCAGGTGCTCCTCGCTTGTTTCCAGGGCGACGCTGATGAAGCCTCGGGACGCTCATCACAATATTTATATTTAAGTAATATTTATGGGCTTTTTTGGGACAGGACAAGACAGTACAGTAGAGAGATGACAGGAAAGCATTGGTTGGAGAGAGGGGAATGGGATCGGCAAAGGACCTCAAGATGGGAATCGAACTTGAGTCGCTGTGAGTGCAACTGCGCCGAATGTTGATGCACTAGCCACAAGGCTATCATCGCCACCTTTTTTTAAGATTTATTTTTGGCGTTTTTTGCCTATATTGCAATAGGACAGTATGTGAACAGGAAAGTGGGAGGGACAATAAGGTATTGAGTCTTACTGAAGTAACTGGGATTAATTTTGATTGGGTTTTAAAGCCCTAAACTGTGCGTACAAACCAAAGGGTTTAAGATTTAAGATTTAAGATTAATGGGGAAGAGAAATGAATGTGCTGACTCTCAATCCGAACCAAAATAAACCCCACAAAGCATATGAAAACGTGCTGTGGTCATTTTCATGGCTCATTGGAGTACTGCTGAATTGCTCTCTTTTTATGTGTATGTGCACATGAGTGTCCTTGTCACTAACTGTCCTCAATCAGCTGTGGTGAGATGGATATATATGTGGTTTTAACCACAGACACACATGCACATAGACACAATAACCAACTCAGCATATTTTCAATGTTATTTAGAAACGGTCACATCTACTTTCAAGGGCTAACAGAACATACTAAATAGCCAAAAATTGACCCTTTGACACTGACTCCCAGACTTAACTGAAAACCAGCCAATTGGATTGAAGCTTTCAATATGTAGCACACGGTCTATGAACAGCAGGATAGATGAGCACTGAAAAGACTCAGTCTTTAACACAGAACTATCCTTCACTAGTTTTGTCATTTAGCCCATCCTGTTTTGAAATGTAAAAGTTTCTCAGTCCCCACCCCCCTCCTCCCCTTTTTTTCTTGGAGGAGTCCATTTGTTTTCTTCTTTTTCCTCTTCAAAGACTTAAAACCAGATGTGCATGTGCATTTTGTTCACAAGATGCTTCAAAACCAAGATGGAAATATTGAAGTGAGTGTTCTTTATGAACACTTCAAACGTTTTAATAACCAGGTTTTTTTGTTGTTATTTTTGCTCATAAGCACCACAAAAGTTCTGTTAATGCCTGGGAATTAAATTCAAAAAAGTAGTTTAAATATTCTAAAGCTAGAGGAAAACATGGTGTCTCACATAGTGTTTGAATATTATTTTCTCACTGTTGTCTTCTAAATGTAACCATAGTCACACAAACATAACAAACAAAGCTATTTATATAGTTAGTGTGAATCTTAATTGAATTGGTCACATCCCACAGGATCTGAAACTGCAATTTGGCATCCTGCAATTGATTAAAATACATTTCAAGGAAATTAAAAAATGATCATTTCATTAGAGCAACACGCTTTGGCATTACTCATAAATTCAAATTATGCAGTATTATATCCTTAAATAATAATAATAATAATAATGAATGAATAATAATAATAATAATAATAATAGTTGTTGTTGTTGTTATTATTATTATTGTATTATAATTGTATTATTATATATTATAACAGTACAGCTACATTGTTATTTTAAAATACTAAAAATATGAAAAATAATAAAATCCACTATTACTACAATTTACTATTAACATTTACCCTTAAATTAAAGCTCAGAGAGTGCACTTTAAGCTAGGGCTGGGTTTTGACACAAATTTCTCGATTCAATTAGATTCTCATTCACAAGCTTGCGATTCGATTAGATTACCAATTCGATTAGATTCGATTCAATATTGATTATTTGGGATATATATCAGGTACAGTACATACCAAATTTTCTCAAGGAAAAAAAATCTCTCAACTAATGCTGTAAAATGCTGAGTCAGTTGGTACTAGATGAGTCATTCCACGAAACCGGTACGATTTGGGCTTTCACATTTTTTGATTTTTTTTACCCAAAAGTATTACTTTTCTGAACACCCCACAACATTAATGACATATTTAACTTCCAGAAAAACATATTTTCCCACCTCAGGCATCAAATCCCTATTATTATTGGTCATTATTTTAAGATATGGGCACTATTAGTCTTCAACCCCGTTATGGACACTATGGGAGCTATTCTGTCCATTGTATTGCATTATTCAAATAATAAATGCCGTTTTGTGGAGTGATCGCTGTAGCGCGGCGCCTCAGTTCAATAAAAGCGGCAGCACGAGGCACACGTGAACTGATCATCTCCTCCACATTAATACCAGTTTCTGCACAAAATAAACATGACTAAATATCCGAAGGTAAGTTAAAAGAAAGAGTACAATTTTACCATTCCTATCCTGTCTCATGTAATCGATCAATCAGTGTTTCAGCCGCACAAAGACGCACTATAACAGCTTGTAAACAATGTCATGTAACCACATTTACCTCAGAAAAAAAAACATATTCAGTGACCATAAAGTCATTAATCAGAAAAATAAACTGTAGAGGGGCATTTTGCTAAATATATGCACCATCTAATATATTCATTATAACTTTTACTGTTCTTCAAAGTGTAATTTATATTTTTTTATGATAGCCACCATTTAAATGTTTATATTAAAAAAAAAAAAAAACTATTGAAGTAGAATGTAATCGATCAATCAGTGTTTCAGCCGCACAAAGACGCACTATAACAGCTTGTAAACAATGTCATGTAACCACATTTACCTCAGAAAAAAAAACATATTCAGTGACCATAAAGTCATTAATCAGAAAAATAAACTGTAGAGGGGCATTTTGCTAAATATATGCACCATCTAATATATTCATTATAACTTTTACTGTTCTTCAAAGTGTAATTTATATTTTTTTATGATAGCCACCATTTAAATGTTTATATTAAAAAAAAAAAAAACTAATTGAAGTAGAATTATTATTATGTAATTGTAACTTTGATTATAAAAACTTTAATTTAAGCAGTTGTATAGCCTAAAAAATCAGTCAGTTTTAACCTTCAATGTTATAGTAATGTAGTACCAACTGACTCTCATGTATATTTTACAGCATTAGTTTTTTTTCCTTGAGTAAATGTTGCATGCGTACCAGATATATATCCAAAATAATCGATATTGAATGGAATCGCAAGCTTATAAATGAGAATCGAATCGAATTGTGAAATTTGTGTCAAAACCCAGCCCTAATCATTATTATTCCTAATTCCTATTCCTTTTGCAATTTTACGTTTAAAAATATATTAATTAATTTAGATACATATTATACACTTTTTATACAACTGTGCTTCCTCTTGCTATTGTTGGTCATCAATAATAATAATAATAATAATGCTTAAAAATAACAAACTGTAAAATGACAATAAAACTGTACATATTCTTGTTGGTGTTGATTATAATAATAATAATAATAGTGCTGTACCACCACTCAAGGCTGATTCATGGGTAATGTGTGTAATGCAGGGTAACTTGGCAAAATTGTGTCGAAATTCCAAATGCCCACTAAAAGTAAATCATCCTGGTCAGAATCTGGACTTAGTGACACTAAATGAACTGAAAGCTGGAATAGATGAAAGCAGGAGAGAGACTGGTATTACCATTACCATCCTGATGAACGCAACTCGCCAATCAGCCAGCCAATCAACACAGAGACAAGCACCATCAATCTTGTTTCTTCTCTTTCTTTCTCTCACACACTTTCTTGGGAGCCAGGCATCTTCTCCAAGCAGGCCACGTCTCCATCCTGCTCGCTCACTCAGGGAATCCCGGCACCGAGAAGATCAGGGTATTTCCTCCATGTGATCTGTCAAATCTCAACCCAGTGGGAGAGACATGTCAACCTGAGAGAAAAACAGACAGACTCAGTATTTCCAAAACAATGTCTTGGGAGTCGCCTCCAGCAGAGAAACGGTACACACAAATACAGACACGATGTTATTTGCTTTTCAACACCAAAATTATTTCCATCGATCCAATATGTGGTTTACTGAAGCCAAATCACATACTCCTATAGCACATTAATCATGTGAAAGATGAGGGAAACTGCTCTTAGTTTCTCTTCTCTTTCACCTCAGATGACTAAGCAACAGGCTAGCTCTGCGTTTAGCATCCATATGCCTTTCTGAACGTCAATGGATAAAGATACTTTGTGCAGCCAGAGTGTTTCTTCAAATATGAAAATGACAGTGGTGGAAATTACATTTGTAAAATTATTTGGACGAAAATGGCTGACATCTTTGTTTTCACTAAGGCTAATTCTATAGCTAGCATTTTATGTAAGGGAAACAGACTTGCAGTTAACAATATATTCACACTTTATGCATAATTTGGCAAAATGTAATGGTGGTTTTTGAACAACTGATATAAATCATTTTCACACAACAAATACTGTATCATTGAAAGTTCACTCTTTTGTCGTTTTAAATATGAAATAATTCATATTTTTCTGATAGATTTTCATTACTAAAACTAATACTATTAAGGATCATTTTTAGTAATTGAAACAAAGCTGAAATAAAATAAAATATAAATGAAAATTTTAAACTACTTATTTTAGTTGCCAAAGAAATAGTTCAAATTTTAAGTATTATACATTTAAAACTGAAGCTTGTCTATATAGAAATATGGGGGGGGGGGGGACTAATTAAAAAATTTCACAATAACAAAACTAACTACAACTTAATCTAAATATAAAATGAAAACTGAAAAAAAGAAATACTAAAAATGTTAATACACACTATAATGGTATATACGTTATACTAAAAATTCTATGCTAATTTCAATACTATTATAGTAAAAGATAAGGATAAAACAGAACAAAATCTATTTTTTCAAAAAGGAAAAGTAGTACAAATAAATAAGGGCTCGAAAAAAAAAAAAACTTTAAGACTAGTTTTAATGGGACCTTAATATAACAAAAAGTTATCAATCCCTGAGACATAAAATTACTCTAGTTGTATTGACTGGCTAACTGGACCAGACTAACAGTCATTTTCCAGCCAATCAAAATCAAGTATTCAGACAGACCATCCTATAAAACAAAGCTTAAGCCGAGCAAAATATTCACTAATTCTTCTTCTATAATTGAATTGTCAAAAATTATTTTTTTATTTATTTAAGGATTCAAAAAAGGGCACATTTTTCAAAATAATACAAACTTGCCTTCCACTTGTCAGCTAACAAAAGAAGATTGGGTCCAGAAAGATAATTTGGTGACCTGATTTCAGAACAAAATTGCTTCTGACCATCTTTCCACCAGATGCTACAAGATGATCTTTAATTAAATTTCTTTAGTTGACATGTAGGTCAAGAGCTGTCTTCATAGTTTTTCCTAACGTGTTTTCATTGAAATGACTCCTTTCCCAAAGTAATGCCTGAAAGCTTGACAGTGTCCTGCTGAAAAGATCAGTTTTTATGCTAGTCTAGGTTGTTTATTGCTGCTTTCAATCTTACAATACTGAGTTTATGTGTCACAGGTCTGACATTTTATCTCACAAATGACTTTTTTTAAATCGCAATTGTAAGTTTATATCTCACAATTCAGACTTTTCTTAGAATTAAGTTTATATCGAAGTTTATAAACCGTTTATAAACTCACAATTGTGAGTTAACTTGCATTTTTTCTAGGAATTGTGAATTTATATCTTGCAATTCTAATTTATCTAACAAGTGACTTTTTTAATCGCAGTTGCAAATTTATATCTCACAATTCTGACTTTTCTTCTTAGAATCAACAGTTTACATCTTGCAATTGCGAGCTATAAACTTTCGCATTTTTTCTAAGAATTGAGTTTATATCTTACAGTTCTAATTTACTCACAAGAAGTACATTTTTTTATCACATTTGCGAATTTATATCTCACAATTCAGACTTTTCTTTTCAGAATTAACAGTTCATATCTTGCAACTGCAAGTTAGAAACTCACAATTGTGAGTTAACATTTCGCAATTTCGCTTTTTTTCTAAGAATTGTGAGTTTACATCTCTCAATTCTGAATTTTTATCTCACAAGTGACTTTTTATCGCAATTGTGTTCATTTATCACATTCCACACCTTTCTTCTCAGAATTACCAGTTTATATCTTGAAATTGCGAATTATAAACTCATAAATTGAGTCAACATCTACATTTTGCATTTTTTTTCTAATTGTGAGTCTATATCTCGCAATTCTGACTTTTTATCTCCCAAGATAATTTATCACATTTGCAAACTTATATCTCACAATTCAGACTTTTCTTCTCATAATTAAGTTTATATCCCGCAATTTTTTTGTCTCACAAGTGACTTTTTAATTTCAATCGAGTTTATCTCAATTCAGACTTTTCCTCTCTGAATTCGCGATTGCGAGTTTATATCTTACAATGCAGACTGTTTTCCTCAGAATTAAGTTTATATCTTGCAATTGCGAGTTAACATATTGCGATTTTGCGTTTTATTCTAAGAATTGTGAGCTTACATCTCGCAATTCTGAGATTTAATCTTGCAATTATTCGTTTATATCTAGTTACAGTATCTTTGTTTCTCACAATTCTTAGGAGGAAAAAATCAGAATACTGAGAAACAAAGTCTAATTTGTGAATATAAACTGAGAATTGCAAGGAAAATGTCTGAATTGTGAGAGTTGCAATGACCTTTCATACCGTGGTAGAAACGAGTTTCCATACCAAAAAAAAATATTTTTTTTGTAACATGAATGGGCCACATTGAGGACCGTATTCATTAGCCTAGAATTGTGATGGTATGGTTCGCCTCACTTAGTAATGGAGCGAGATTTTTCAGATATTTCCAATCCACTGGAGTCATTTTAGAGTGACTGCATCAGTCATTATCCTTCCCCCCTCTTTATTCGCTTGACCCCATTAACTGGAATGAAGGAACACTCCACAGATTCTCATGTATTTGGACACCTGCGATTTGAAATTACATTTGAGAGAATGAATAGTTTCCATATTGCACTTCAACAAGAACATACGCTGTCAATTACCATCATGTGTGTTCAAATCGTTTAGCAAGAAGGCCTCCAGTAACAGCAAAGTTCGGTCCTGTAAAAAGGTCAATGCTGTTTGCAATGCAGTGCCGTTTGGTATGATAAAAAAAGGGCATTGGGTTTCTTCATACATAAAAAACAAAAATCAAACATATGGCACGGAAAACGCTGGAGAGAAGGAGTGAGAAATGTAGCAATCGGTTTTAAGACCAGGCTTTGTGTCAAATGTTTTGTTCTGCGCAGGAATTTCCTGAAAGACTTTCTCCATCCTGTGCCCGTGTTGACCCAGCCCTGCCTTCACCTTCAGCGCGGCTCTGCGCGCCACATGGCTCGTTTTCGAGTACACCGAGAGCTAAAGCGAAAGAAAAGCTGCTAGAGATGGCTTCACCACCTGTTCTCTGGCCTGGTCTGAAGGCCAAAAGTGGACAGCAATTCTTCACAGGACCTCTGGAGCCAGAAATATAGAGAGGATGATGGAGAACAGCGCTGGGTTACATTACACAAAGTGGTGGGAGTAGGTTCCGAAAGAGTCAAGGAAGCTGGAGTTATATCATCCAAAAATCCGAAATGCAAGTACAGAATTGCTGGTAAATGCCAGTGGGTGTAAAACTGAATATTTTATGGTGTGCTTTAAGGTAATAAATGAAAAATCTGTCAAATTCGTCATCAACATTTTATGACTTGTGATCTTTCCTGGAACACAAAAGATGAAATGTTGAAGACAATCCGGTCCACTCTTTTCAATATAATAAAAGCGAATGAGTGAAGATCTAAAATTGACAAAAAAGCATAATAAAAGAATAAAAAAGTAGTACTTATACAATTTCAACTATATGCATCTATGATATACATTGTCATCATACGATGGGTCTCTATTCACTACTAATTGTGTCGATTATTCGTTTTTATATGCATAAGGAAAACTTATTCTAATGTTAACACATTTTGAGTATTCTAATTGAGCAACCAAATGCCCAAAATTAGTAATTTGTATAAAACACACAAAATTACTTTTCTTACTTGACTGGCACTGATAGTTCCATGTAGAACCTTTAACATCCACGGAACCTTTCCATTCTTTACAGTGGAAAAAGTGTTCTTCAGATAATTGAAATGTTCTTCAAAATGAAGAAAAAAAAGGTTCTTTTAGGAACTGTTCACTGAAAAGATTTTTGAGGAACAAAAAATGGTTCTTCGGCATCACTTTGAAAACCTGCGAAAGTTCCACAAGCTGGGACTCAAACTCAAGATGCCCGAAAAGCAACGGCACTATATGTCGTGTGTTGCCCATGAAGCTATTGCCGCCAAATCATTATTTCATAGCGAAAACTTTCGCAATGTGCAAATTTCATGTGTACATTTGTGTGTTTGTGTGGTCACTGAATGTCTTTGTGTGAGGAACAGACTGAAATATATTTGTTATTCACAGAAAATTGTTCCTTTGAGTCTGATCTTTAGGATTTAGTGAGATTAAATTGTTCGTAAACCAGATTGATTGCTGAGTTCAACTCAATGGACCAATAATCCAGCCACCAACTGTTCACATCTCATCAGATGGGACGATTATTAGTGTATAAAAACTTAGTGGAAATTCTCTCATCATTTACTCACCCTCAAGTTGTTCCAAACCTGTATGAGTTTGTTTCTTCTGTTGAACACAAAAGAAGATATTTTGAAGAATGCTGGTGATTTTTATTTTTATTTTACTATAGAAGTCAATGGCTACTGTCAACTGTTTAGGTCTTCTTTTATCTTCTTTTGTGTTCAACAGAAGAAAGAATCTCATGCAGGTTTGGAACAACTTATAGTGCTGTCAAACGATTAATCATGATTAATCGCATCCCAAATAAACGTTTTTGTTTGCATAATATATGTGTGTGTACTGTGTGTATATTATGTATATATAAAGACATACAGCATATTATTTTGAAAATATTTACATGTATATATTTATATTCATATAAATTGTATCATACATAAATATATTTAATATATAAACATAACATTTTTCTTAAATATATACATGCATGTGTATTTATATACAGTATACATAATAAATATACACAGTACACACACATATTATGTAAACAAAAAGTTTTATTTTGGATATGATTAATCGCAATTAATTGTTTGACAGCACTAGTATATTAAATTTCTTAGTTGAACTTTCACTTTACATTTTATTCTTTTCCTCACATAAAGTTTCATATGGGAGATTAGGAATATAGTACTTCTGATAGTTTTATGGTGCTTTTGTGCCCTTTTGGAAGCTTGAAAGGTCTGGTCTCCATTGTAAATGCACAAAAAAAAAAAAAAAGTTTGACACAGCTTGCAAAATCAAATTTTATTGCAATGCCTGTACATTTGAAAAATGCGAAGCAAACCTTCACGTAAGCCATTTTCCAGTCGCATGTAAATTGACCAATGCAAAATTATTTGCATCATTTGGCTCTTTACAGCTGAATAATTTCATCTTCCTGATCTATAAAGTGAAACATCTCTGGAAGCAGAAGCCGTAGATAATATCTGACATGGTTATTGGACTCGCGATGGACTGGAGTGCAACGCTGCGAGTTTCTTAGGTCGCAATAAGAAGGAAAAACACTAAAATATTCTGAAGCATTTGGAAGATCAGCAGTCCGTGATGAGCCCTCTGAGGTTTCCCGGAGAAAATGTGTCACCTCTCTCTCGCTTTCCTTCATCTCCCTTTCACTCCTGCCTACCCCACCATCTGCTCTGGTGGAGATTTTCCTTGGAGCTCAAAACAAAAGAAATAACTAAACCGGCACCGGCTCCAAAAGACATCACTTAATCACGGCTGGAGCGGGATCTTACGCCAGAGACCTCGAAGGGGACGCCCGTCCAATTCTCTGTCATGTCCAGGCCTTAATTGTTTAAACAGACAAAAGAAGAGGGAAACGAATCCTCCGAATATCTCTCCACTTGATGAGCTCTGCAGTTGCAGGCCACCGCCAACCTGGCTGTCATACAATCAGGCAACGAGCCCTTTCGAGCGATTGTAATCTCGATTTTTGGCGCAAGTCGCGGATTTATGCTTCGAAGTTACCAATTTGCACCGTTGTAGGTGCAGAAAGGCCTTGGGTCTGGTGAGGATCTTTCCACATATGCTTGAGATTGGCCAGGTTGTTTGTTTCTGAGCGTTCCCTAATAAAGAAAACAGATTTACTAAATTGTGCCACTCTGATCCGGTTCAATTGCGCATTAATCGAGAAAAGCTACGGTCCTCTTTCAAACTCAAGATAGCCGTCTGCTGATCCAATTAGAGGTTTGTCAGTTGGGAAAAGAACCGGAAGCTGGAATCATAAAACGGAAGAACAAAGGAAATGATACGTAATCGTAGATTCTCTGCGGCTGAGTTCGTGACTCAGGAACAAGGGGGGTGTGAATTCACTCCCCAACAAAAATCGTTGTCCTGTGTTCGCAACCCGTCCTTGTAATGTTGAATGACAATGTTTGTGATTCCACGACATCTGCGCACATACATGCATGGTTCTCGTTTGGCCGCAGGAAGAGGGAAAGACCACTGAGGGTTACATAAGCGAGAGGGGCCTCGCGGCTTGCGTGCTTGTGATGTAATGTAATTACTGCTGATGAATGGACTGCGTACACTGCCTCGCCGTCCATAGATCAGTCATCTTTTAAGTGATCTGAATGTGTCGTTGGCTGTTTTGATAGCCCTGTGGTTGATTAAAGCAGCGCACATTGAAATTTGTTAACCAGAAACATTTGGCTATATGTAAGACACACTGTACACTCAGGCAGTCATTACTACAAAAATTAAATGAAAAGGCTAAAGTAGGGGAATAAACAAACGATCATGAAATTTTAGTTGAAATTACATTTTTAATTTGACATCTTATGTTTAAGCCATCTTAAGCTTAGAATTTAAGCTTAAATCTTCTTCTGTTAAGATAAATGGTGCACTGGATCATGTAAGCAAATAAGCTCATCAAATAAGCAGCTAGTATTCAACAAATACAAACACTGCAACAATAGCACACATATTTAAATGTAATATATATTTTAAATAATAATATATGTTATTTACTTACTGTTAATGTAATTAATTTATATGCGTATTTAAATATTGGATTCACATGAATAATCATTACAATATTTTTAAAATAGCAATAATGATGACAATTCTGATAAAGTATGTATTTGTTCATAATATTTATTAGAAATGCATTATTATTATTATTATTGTTGTTGTTAATGACCATTCTTATCCAAAGATTATTTTAAAACTATTATTAAATTGAATTAACTTTCAAACTAATTAACACTTTAAACAACAACTACAATACATCTGTAATAATAATAATAATAAATAAATAATACATTATATATTATTATTTGTATTATTATTATTGATGATGATAATACACCTATAATTATTCCATTACACATATTTCTATACTATTCTATCTTTTTAACTAATAATGGGCATTTTAAAAACTGCAATAATAATAATAACAGCTATTCTTATTCAAATGTTTGAAAAACTATTAATAAATTAATTAACTGTTAAATATTAAATTAATTACAATGTTAAACAACAACTTTAATACATCTGTAATAATAATAATAATACTTTTATTTTTATACTATATAAATATGTTATACTATATAAAATATTTACCGTAATACTATTCTATGTTTTAACTAAGAATTAGCATTTTAAACAACAGTAATAATAACAGTATTATTATTATCATTAATGATGATGATAATAATTCGTAATACATCTTTACTTATCTTTTTATTATTATTGTTAATAACAACAACAAAAATTATAAATTTTTTGAATAATTATTATTCTTACATCACGATTCTTATGATTATTACTATATTAAAATATGAAATAACTACTGATATTACTACTACTAATAATAATAATAATAAAAACAATAATAATAATATTGTAACATGCAACATGCAAGTATTGTATTGGAGAGTAATGCGACATGCATATCCCATTGGAGAGCATATGCGAACCTTGTCACCACCCTCCAGCCGAGGAAAAACAAAACAAAAAAAACCTTACAAAGTTTCCCTCAAACACCACCAGGGTAAGTGAGAGCGTGAGGGGAACAGACCATCAAGCATCGAGTTTGGCAGCACACATGGACTCTCAAAGTGTTCAATCAAGGATCTAATTTCAGACATTTCATAGTCATATTGACTACCGGCAAGCAGAAAGCCATGTGTGTGAGAATTCAAAGTCTCAATTTATGAGGCCAGTAGCACTGAGGTGTGAAGGGAAAATGGTTTGTTGATGTATACTGGCCAATCTGATTCATTTAACCCTCCATCAGTGCTTCATCCAAATGTACAGCGAGCGAATTGCTCAATTGAAAGTGAAGGGTAAAGTCCCTCAACATTAAAGCGCCTTTGTTTCAATGTTCGCTATGAACGTCATCTTTGATTTCAAATGATCCTGGTGCTTCACTGACGTCTGTCTGTGTGCCAGATTAATGGTAGACTCTTTCAGGAAGAGCTGACACATTTGGCCAACTCGACTGTCTTTATGTCACCATAAGGAAGAATCATTGGAACAAATTATCATCGACTCCTAAAACGCATGTTGCTTTACCACTAGGAATTATATGTAGATCCAGACAGCAGGTCAAGGTTTCAACCACATCATTTGGACCCAAAAAGCATGTTTAACCATTGACATCCATTCAAAAGTAGCCATATATATACGGCTATATATATATATATATATATATATATATATATATATATATATATATATATATATATATATATATATATATATATTATTAAA
>NW_015506797.1:166871-176267 GCF_001515645.1 Sinocyclocheilus grahami
TATATATATATATATATATATATATATATATATATATATATATATATATATATATATATATATACCTTGTGACCTACAGTATATGTCTTCATGAGGCTGTGCATGCGTTTGCGAAGGGAGATGTTTTTCACTCATCCTGGTCGTCTCAAGAGGGAGTGACGTAATGAACAGACCAGATACTATCACAAGACATCAAACTCAGTGAGCAAACCTTCAACAGGACTCGTCTCTCAGGAACAGCATGTACAGAGATGGAGAAAAGATGGAGAAAATAGATATTGTAAGACTGCAAGGACCCAAAGCAAATCTTTCCGACAGAAACCTTCATGTTGTTACTGCAGACGCATCTATCCATAAAGCATCTGTCTTGTTTAGGCCCTTGAGTTACAGAATAGGTGCTGACAGTATTTATGTCTCTTAAATAAATTTAGGCAAAATGCTAATTTTAGTTTATTTCTACGGTGCCCGTGAGGTGACATGGTCGGTTCACTTAGTTTTGTAGTGGCCACGAGATATTAATTTGAGGGAACGTCATATTAACTCGTGGGAACGTGATAATATGTCGTGGCCACGAGATCACTTTGTCGAGGTAACGATATCCTTATGTCGTGGCCTCAAGATCCATTGACATGTCCAGCATTTACAGAATGCTATTATTTGCTAAAGTATTCAGAACGTTAAGTAAAGAGATCGAAATGAAGAGAAAAATGAATATAAATGAATATAAAAATGTAACCAATAATAATAGGCTAATAATAATAATAATAATATACAAATATTATGGGAAAAAGACGGTCAGTTAATGGACTTACAAGACTGTATAGGAAGGATAAAAAAAATTTTTTGTAGGCCTATTTTATATTATGCTCTTTATGTAACATTTATTCATGATAAACTTCATTGGAATGCTGACTATCGCACAAAATACAGTCCGGTAGCCAAGGCCTATGGTTAATATAATCATGTAATAATTTCTATAATAAATAATATAATAATTTCTTAATTCAAAATAAAATATTAATGAATCCATCTCTGATAATCCCGGGTTGCTATAGTCACGTAGGTTTATTTATGCATTAAACTCGTGGCCACGAGAAAAAGATGTCGTTCCCTCAACATAGCACCTCTAAGCCACGACATAAGGATGTCGTTACCTCGACAAAATGATCTCGTGATCCACGACATGTTATCATGTTCCCACGAGTTATTATGTCGTGGCCACGACAAAACTAAGTGAATCGACCATCTTACCTCCTGGGCACCGTACATTTCTCATTTTTACTTTAAAACATTTTTGGCCTGTTCTCACTCATGTGTTTAGATACCATTCACATTTGTTACTCAAGAAAACAAAATACATTTTGTCCTTATGCACTATATTTGACAATGTATTATTAAATTTGAAGACACTTAATAGACTTAAAGACTTGAAGTTGTGAGTTACTATTCGTCAACCCTATTACCTCCATATTTTGTAAAATTGTTGTAAAAAAAAAAAAACGATCACACCATCAAGAAGTTTTTTGTTGTTGTTGTTGTTTGTAAGGCGATATTTAAAAAAATCAACCCTGTTACCAGCATATTTTATCTCAAAATATTGTATTTATAATATAATATAAAATAATATAATATATATAATATAATATAATAATTACCACACACATAACACTTTTAAGAAGTGAACTCTTTAAGAAAGTTAGGTATGTTTACCTTGCTTTTTTTAGCTTTGTCATTAAGACTATATTAAAACATCAACCCTGTTACCACTATATTTGTATCTGTTTTGTAAATTAAAAAAAGAAAACACTATAATACTTTCAAGAAGTGAACTTTTTTTAAAAAAAGGGGTTTTATGTCAACCCTGTTATATTTTATTTTAGATTGTTCTTTACATAAAAACATTACCATAATGACACCATCATACCAGTTAGGCAACTTTTTAACTTTTTTTTGGTGTTTTGCCTTTATTATGATACAACAGTGGAGAGCAGACAGGAAGCGAAGTGGGAGAGAGAGGAGGGGGAGGGGGGGGGTCCTTGAGATGGGATTCGAACTCAGGACGCTCGTAACGCAACAGCGCTATATGTCAGCGCATTTGCCCTGGCGCCGGCCAGTAAGGCATCTTTATCTTATATTTTTAGTTTGTTGGTAAGACAATACTAAAACATCAACCCTGTTACCATCATAGTTTTATCTTAAATTGTTCTATGAATATTAAAAAAAAAAAAATGACACCATCATACTTTAAAAACTGAACCATTCTATAAAGTTAGGGATTATTATCTTGTATTTTTAGTTTGTCGGTAAGACAATATTAACAAGTCAACCCTGTTACCATCATATTTTTATCTTAAATTATTCCATAAATATATATAAAAAAATAACACCATCATTGCTGCCAAAAAAAAAAGAAATGATCTCTTCAATAAAGTTTTTTTTTTTTTCTTTGAAGAGGCAACGTTTCATCACCCAACATATGTTTCTTCAGATTGATTCTTTCCAAGGTACTGCAAGGCAAAACTGTCTTCCTGCTCCTCCTCCATCCTTTTGTCAGCTGCCAAAGAAAAGACAGGAGGACAGAGACAGAAAATCCTCAGTGAGCTGCTTCAAATACTACATTATACATACGCTAAGCCAGCACATTGTTAATTATGTACCGCGAGTTGATAGAAACATTTGTAGATCTTCCCTCTCGGCCAGCTGAATGTTTTTAACCAGGCTATTTAATCAAACACCTGTAGAATAAATTAGCATGAAAGTGAAATGCATTGATTGCAGTGTAGGAATTTGTCCGGATATGCAGCTATACCAACATGAATCAGCATTTTTGCTCACTGTACTGATTCAATTATGTTTTTAACTGCTCATATTAAACATATCAACTTCTTTCTGAGTGAACATGTTCTCAATTTAAATACTTAAAGGACCCTAGAATGTATTCCTTAAAGATTAATTTTGTCACTGGGACCTACAGTAGATGGGAAATAAACTGCATGGAAACTACATCTTACAATTGGCAAGAATACTAAAGCCTGACAAAGATAATATCCTTTTTAAACCCAGAATGTACTTAATTATTAGCTATTTTAGTCAGTTAGCAGACACTTTCTTATCCAAACACTGGAATAAGAATATATCAGCAGTTCTGTTTCAGTAATATTGCAGTTCTGCATCTGATATTAGCCTAGTTTCCAGTAACTGCTATTGTGTTCCACTGATTTACAGTTCCATAAAACAGTAAAAACAGTACAAATTACTACAAAACTCAAGCCTTAAGATCCCACAAGAGGACAAAATGGGTGAACAAGAACACATTTGATGCTAATTTAATAGATTAGAGTTGTAGTGCAAAGACGAGTGTTAATTTTTACTTCTTTTGAAGAAAATTTTAATTAAATTTTTCTTCATATGAAGAATTCATAGGGTCTCATATGGTCTCTGCACTGGCTACCTATTAAGTTCCGTATCAGTTACAAAATATGATTACTTACCTATAAGGCCCTTAATGGGTTAGCTCCTGCGTACCTAACTAGTCTTCTACCACGCTACAATCCATCACGCTCCCTAAGGTCGCAAAATTCTGGACTCTTTGTAGTTCCTAGGATAGCAAAGTCCACTAAAGGAGGTAGAGCTTTTTCACATTTGGCTCCCAAACTCTGGAATAGCCTTCCTGATAACGTTTGGGATTCAGACACACTCTCTGTTTAAATCTAGATTAAAGACACATCTCTTTGGCCAAGCATTCAAATAATGCATCTCATAATCTTGTACTGCAATTATATCTGATCAAATGCACATTATTATTCTTTAGCTTGGGATAAACAAATACATTTTGCTTGGTTGGAACAGCAGCTACGCTAATTATGTCTCTATTTGTTTCTCTGTTTCTGCTGGGATTGACATCCTGTGGTAACTAGGATTTACACAAGCTTCAGTCTGGATCCAGAACACCTGAGAAGAGATGATGCCCACCCCTCAGAGGACCTCAGATGATGCCAACCCTGAAACAACATACAGAACTACCACATTTTGCTATAAGTTTGATTGCATCATATAATAATTGCTGTTAATAGTGTTCATCGTATGTTTGATTTGATTTATTTTAAACATGTAAGAAAAAGTTATAAATACGTAAAACACAATATGAAAATTGCCCTTGTTGCAAAAAAATAGATACAAAATAATAAATAATACATTTTAAATGTAATAACTTTAAAATTAAGTAAATAATATAACTTAATTTTAAACATTATTAACATACACATATAATAAGCAAAGCATATGTGAGCAAATATACAAGGTTGGGGAGTAACTAGTTACATGTAACAGCGTTATGTAATTTAATTGCAAAATAAAGTTACCCAAAATAAATGTAACTGTAATCAGTTACAGTTACTGAGAAAAAAAATATGTAATTAAAGTAGTTACTTATGAAAATGTTAACAACTACAAATGGGGTTACATCTAAATATTTTCTGTAAAAAGCTATATGTTGAATAATATTAATTTGTTGTTTTGCCTGTTTTTGATGTGCACGATGCCTCCTGCCGTTGTTTTGTGAGTTTGCAGTACATCATGTCTTTCAATTATATCAATCCACATTGCTGCTGAAAGATTTAGACTACAACTTGTCTTGAGAGTTGCCACCATGGCAAGTGATAAAAATGTGTTCCGAGTGCTGGAAATTTAAAGGGATATTTCACCCAAAAATTATGTCTTCAGAACAAATTAAGGTATTTTTGATTAAATCAGAGCTTTCTGACTCTGAATAGACAGCAACGCAACTGACATGTTCAAGGCCCAGAAAGGTAGTAAGGACCTCATTAAAATAGTCCATGTGACATCAGTGGTTCCAACAGACTCCCCTGACCAAAGCAAATTTGAGTCCTACTGTAAGGTTAACCCTGCCTGGTTTAAATGTTTGAAAATTATTCAGAGTTGAAAACATTTGAAAAGTAATTAAAACAAATGTAATCAGTTACATTACTACTTATTACATTTTAAATAGAGTAAGTTGTAATCTGTATCCTATTACATTTCCAAAGTAACTTTCCCAACACTGTAAACATAAATAATCTCACAAAATTCAGGCTGATAATAGAGCCCAAAACAAGTGTTTATGAAATACTCACCTCAACCACAGCAGTATGGGACTCCTGCAACCTCTGTGAACCTCGCCGAGCTGACAGGGCCGTGAAGAATTGAAAACAGTCACGATACAAGATGAAAGCAATTATAATTATGTTTAACATAAAAAAAACATTTTTATTTATAAGCAGATTTGTTATTATTATTAGGTTCTTTTTTAATTTCAACCTTAATATTTAATATTTTGCGTATCTTTTGTAATGTTCATTTTGCACTGAGAAATATTTATAATTATAATACGCCTTATGTACCTTTTATTTATTATATTACTGTTGTCACACTCGTCTACGGAGAGGAGCGAGGAACGAGGATTAAACTCACACAACAGTCCTTTAATCAAAATCCAAGGGATAACACAGGGCAGGCGGGAACACAGGTAGCACAAGGGTTGACGTACAGTCTTGGACAAAGACAGACACCACAGACTCGAACTTAAATATTGGGTAATTAACTAGACACACCTGGGAGCAATGAACGATCAACACGAGGGAGAAACTGGGTCACGGGAAGCACATGGGAAGGAAAAACACAACAAAACCGTCCAGAATCCTGACATATCGCCCCCCCTCCCGGAAGGTGCGTCCTCGTGCCATAGAACAACAGAGGGGGGGCACAGGTGGGAACTTGAGGGGGGGGGATCGGGAGGAGGACGGGCACCCGGGAGGGGGCTGGCAGACAGACTCCAGGGAGGTGACGAAGGAGGGAGGAGCCAGAGAGGAAACAGAAGGAGCCAGGGCGGATCAGACACAGGAGGGACTTGGAGCAGGAGAAGTCCAGCTGGACCCAGGCCACAGCCATGATGGCAACCCTCGGAGGAGCTGACAGGGGGAGGAGCCATGGTGGAGGAAGGGCTGACGACTCCAGGGGGCCAACTGACTGCTGCCGAGCAGATGGTCAATGCCAGACCAAGGCGGAGTCGGAGGGATGAGGGAGCCCAGTGGAGCCAGTGGACTGATGGGCCACGGCGGAGAGGAGGGAGCTAGGAGCCATGGTGGAGCAGACGGGTCCACGGGCCGAGGTGGAGTCCGGGGCTTAGAGGCTGGAGGCGGAGTCAAGGGATACTCTAGCCACTGCGACGCTGGAGGATGGCAGTCCCATGGAGCTCGCACCGCACAGATGGTGGGCTGAGGGCGAGCAGAGGCACTGCCAGACGACAGCGGTGGAGGAGGCAGGAGCTGGTGGGAGGGTGGGCATTTGTGAGCCTCCGGGCTTTCTGGGCTGAACTCAGGAACGGGAGCCCTCTCTGGGCTTAAATCAGGAACAGGAGGGGCAGAGCTCACAGACGGAGGAGGGAGGAAAGGGGGCAGGTCGGGATCAAAGTAGATCAGGTCTCCTTCCACTCGCCATTTTCCCAGATCCAGTAATATCTCACCCTCAGCCTTGTTGAAGTGGGCGGAGCTCCTCTCTGCGATCTCACTGGCCACGGCTCTCTCCCTCGAGGTGGGCGTGGTAGCCGGCTCTCCCACCTGAACTGACGTCACGGGCTCCCGCTCCGTGGCGATCCATTGCGTTGTCGCTCCGTGCGGCGATGGCTCGTCGGTCGCGGCGGGCTCCGGCTCTCCGTCAACGGTGGGCTCGGGCTCGTGCTCCGCACATCGGGGTGATGGTGGGCTGGGCTCTGGGTCCGGAGTGGATCTGAAATCCTCCTCGGGAGAGACGGTGAGAGGTGATCTGTTTCTCGCCAGAATCCAATCCACACAGGCGGCGAAATCCGCTCGAGGACCATCTTCGGACGACAGCACTTTGCACACGGGGTTCAAGCTGGTGTCTTTGAACACGCAGAGCGCGTCGTCCGGATAGCTGGTGATATTAGAGAAGGCCAAGAACAGTCTGGTATGGTCCTCAAGCGATCTCTCCCCCTGCTCCAGCAGGAGGAGGTATTCAGGGCAGGCGAGGGGATCCATGGAACACAACGGGGGAAAAAAACACTGAACGGGAAGAAACGGAAACAAAAACGGAGGGTACACACGGATTAAACTGTTTTGGTCCGAGATTCTGTCACACTCGCCAAGGAGAGGAGTGAGGAACGAGGAGACGAGGATTAAACTCACACAACAGTCCTATAATCAAAACCCAAGGGATAACACAGGGCAGGCAGGAACACGGGTAGCACAAGGGTTGACGTACAATCTCGGACAAAGACAGACAGCACAGACTCAAACATAAATATATTGGGTAATTAACTAGACACACCTGGGAGCAATGAACGATCAACACGAGGGAGAAACTGGGTCACGGGAAGCACATGGGGAGGAAAAATACAACAAAACCGTCCAGAATCCTGACAACTGTTATAATATTGTTATATTATTTTGACTATTATATACCTTATAAATATAATTTAGATGTCTCTCATAGTTTTGAACTATTTTAATTTTGAATATAAGAATGTGTCAGGTACAAAATAATTTTTTTGCAGCAATTATCTTTACTTAAATTATTATATTATATTATATTATATTATATTATATTATATTATATTATATTATATTATATTATATTATATTATATTATATTATATTATATTATATTATATTATATTATATTATATTATATTATATTATATTATATTATATTATATTATATTATATCATATTAGTGCCTGTGAACATGAATTTTAAGAAATATAATTTATTTATTTACATTATTTGGGTACTTTAATACACTTTCTTAGACTTCTGTAGTTGAAATTTGTACAGTTAACAGATTTTTCAGCAGTCCAAAAGTTAGTATTTTAATTATAAAAAATAAAATAAAAATCAGTATAAATAAATAAATGTAACTCCTTAATTTTTCTAACTTACTTTTTGTTTTAAGTTCAGTTAACTAATTAGATTTTACAGTACAGCAGGTTTTGATTTATGAAATAAAAGCATTAATTGAAAATAAGGCGAAACTTGGTTGTTGGATATATGGAATTAACTGCATTTTCTTTTTTTCTTTCACTTCAATAAAACTGACAGGTCTAGGTTTGGATTTGGTCCTTCAGTGTTTCAGTTTTGATATGGATCTGGGCCTCGAGGGGTCTAATATTGGTCTGAGTCTTGGAGGCTCCGCTTTTGGCTCCAACTTTGCTTTTTAGCATACAGATGTCTCCGAAAAGCCCTTTAATGCACAGACCGATGTTATCATGCTGGCTTGTGGCTAGTTTTACTCTCCTCAAGCTCTTACGATATCAAAATCCACGGCTGTGTTGGGGTTTGGTGGTAAGTTTATGCTGAAGGTAGGTTACGGTGGTCGGGCTGGCACGGGGTTTCTTCTTAAATACGTGGTTTACCTCAGAAAGTCTTCAGAAGTATTGAATGAAAGTCTCAGCAGGGCTTTCTGGCCTCCTTAAAGATGACAAACACACCCTGGGGGATGAACAAAAAGCAAAGGAGGAAATCGTTTGAGCAAGAGAGGAGTGTAAAACCACCTTTTCCTGTTAGCCGAGATAAATGGCCTGTCGACAGACGGCACTCTGGGAAAAACGTTGAGCTTTGCTTACAGCATCGGTAAAAACAAACCTCTTTGGGTCCTGGAGGAGGCAGGAGCTGGTGGGAGGGCGGGCTTTTGTGAGCCTCCGGGCTTTCTGGGCTGAACTCAGGAATGGGAGCCCTCTCTGGGCTTAAATCAGGAACAGGAGGGGCAGAGCTCACAGACGGAGGAGGGAGGAAAGGGGGCAGGTCGGTATCAAAGTAGATCAGGTCTCCTTCCACTCGCCATTTTCCCAGATCCAGTAATATCTCACCCTCAGCCTTGTTGAAGTGGGCGGAGCTCCTCTCTGCGATCTCACTGGCCACGGCTCTCTCCCTCGAGGTGGGCGTGGTAGCCGGCTCTCCCACCTGAACTGACGTCACGGGCTCCCGCTCCGTGGCGATCCATTGCGTTGTCGCTCCGTGCGGCGATGGCTCGTCGGTCGCGGTGGGCTCCGGCTCTCTGTCAACGGTGGGCTCGGGCTTGTGCTCCGCACATCGGGGTGATGGTGGGCTGGGCTCTGGGTCCGGAGTGGATCTGAGATCCTCCTCGGGAGAGACGGTGAGAGGTGATCTGTTTCTCGCCAGAATCCACTCCACACAGGCGGCGAAATCCGCTCGAGGACCATCTTCGGACGACAGCACTTTGCACACGGGGTTCAAGCTGGCGTCTTTGAACACGCAGAGCGCGTCGTCCGGATAGCTGGTGATATTAGAGAAGGCCAAGAACAGTCTGGTATGGTCCTCAAGCGATCTCTCCCCCTGCTCCAGCAGGAGGAGGTATTCAGGGCAG
>NW_015506797.1:178466-178774 GCF_001515645.1 Sinocyclocheilus grahami
TCAAAGCTGAATTTTCAGCATCATTACTCCAATCTTCAGCGTCACGTGATCCTTCAGAGATCATTCTAATATGCTGATTTGACACTCAAGAAACATTTATTATTATCGATGTTGAAATGTTGCTTAATGCTGCTTAACATTGTTTTTTTTTCAGTATTTTTGATTAATTTAAAATAACATTGATTTGAAATAAAAATCTTTTGTAATATTGTAAATGTCCTTATGGTCAGTTTTGATCAATTTCATGTATCCTTTTGTAAGGTGTCATGAACTGAGAAACCAAAATTCCCTTGATCTTTTCACATATA
>NW_015506797.1:180297-181184 GCF_001515645.1 Sinocyclocheilus grahami
ATTTACAATTTAAAAATATTATTGAACTATTTAAAATATTTCATTTTAATTTATAACTGCATTTAGTTATACTTTTGTTTAATTTGCTGAAACATTGGCATGCATTGTCACTGTGCATGTATAGTAAATCAAAGCAAATGCTTAAGGCCAAAAATCTATAAGACTTAATTAACAGCCTAAAGAAATCAATTTTTGGAGAATTTGATTACAAACACTGACCAGTACTTGATGTTATAGCCACATTTTCAAGAACCCCTGATCAGAGATGATTGATGGCGTTTCCCTGAGTTTAAATAGCACAACAACAATCCTGGAGAACAGCTGTGTGCAATTACAGCAAATTGCACTGTATCTACAGACTGATTCCTAGAATCACCTCAAACATCCTTCAAGCTCGCAGGCACTACAAGAAAACAAGCAAACAACATATTTTCTATATTTTCTCTCCCATCTCATTGCTTTACGAACAAATCAAAGAAATGAAATCTTGCGTCCAATCCAAGAAAACACAGAAATATTGTGTTGGTTTCCAAAAGGGAAAAACTGAGAGAGAGGTTTATCATTAAGCTGAGCTAAGGAAACCTTCAGAGAGAAGTATTGCTGTGCTCGGTTGATGGAGGAAGCAGAAAAGCTGGCGGCGGGACAGTGTTGTGTGGTCTCGACTGCGGAGAAGGGCTTCGGAGCAAAGGGTGGCGTAGCATTACATCACATCCATAGGGACCTCATTCGCATCACATCATGAACAGAAGTGCTGACTATGTTTTGAAATTAGGAAGATGAGCGGCATGACGCCACAGTCACCTGTTTTTGTCCAAACAATGGAAGTCAATGGGGTCCAAAACAACACTGAACCCTACTGACCTCATTTTTGTGGAGAAAAAAAAAGC
>NW_015506797.1:184754-185601 GCF_001515645.1 Sinocyclocheilus grahami
ATCTTTTATTTCCTGAATAACATGGCTTGGCAAACAATATGTTTGGACAATGTGTTTTTCTTACTTTCTAAATAAATTAATACGTGTGGAAAAAATCCTCTCCCTTCTACCACGCGCTCTCTGTTTGCTGCGGTGCCTCCTCCTAGCAACAATAATTGCAGCCATTTCAAGCGCAAAACAGTTTAAGACATGCTTTATTTGGGTGTTAAATAATGGCGCAAACACCAGAAATTTGAAGAGCGCAAACGTTAGTGCATTGCGTGATTCATTTGAATACTCTTCCCATAAATAGCTGTCCACACCTTTTCAGCGCTAATTCGTCACTGCGCGTCTTTAGTAAAACCTGACAGTACTATTTAACGGCAAAAGAAGGTTTTCGCTGGTACAAGCTGTTAGTAAAACTGGCCCTTAAAGTTTATGGCTCGCCCAACTTGGAAACTCGGATATCAAAACTATCTCTGAGTTTCCCAGTTGTAAATACGACTAGAGAGGCCGTTCATGTCCAGTTTCTCGCATGTCTCTGCGTGAATGAATGGCCCAGAAGTGCAGTTTCGTTTACTACATACTTAAAGGGTTAGTTCACCCAAAAATTTAAATGAGCTTGTGTTTTACTTACCCTCGAAACATTCTAGGTGTATATGACTTTCTTCTTTCAGACGAATCCAGTTGGAGTTATATTAAAAATTGCCCTGGCTATTCCCAGCTCTATCATTGCAGTCAGCGGGTGTTGCAGTTGAACAGTCCACAAGTCGTTGAATAAAGCGCGCGCATCCACAATAAAACGTGCTGCAGATGACTCCTTGGTGTGAATAAAGGCCTCCTGTAGTGAATCCATGTGTTTTTGTAA
>NW_015506797.1:186415-188294 GCF_001515645.1 Sinocyclocheilus grahami
AAACCTAAAGGTCTTCACAGCAACCTGTCAAAATAAAAGTTTGGTCTAACTTGAAGAAACTGTGACAGAAATTACTTATTGTAATGAGAGTACTACTACTAATAATCTAATTATTATTAAAACATTATTTTTAAGGAATATTTACCAGAAAATGTATTTACCATAATGTATTTAGCAGATGTATTTAGAAAAAATTTAACATTTCACAGGGCATTAAAAAAGTAATTTGCTGTTACATATCGATGAATTGCTGTTAAATTGAGTTTCAGGATTTCAATTAATTAGACCTTCTTTTTTGATTAATAAATTCATTTAACCATTAAAACAGGGTCTAGAAAAATGTAAACGAAAAAAAATGGAATCTATAAAAATGAAAACTGAAATAATTAATTTATAAAAAAAGAAATAAATAGAATTTGGAAAAAAGAAATATAACTGATTTCATACAGAATCCATACAGAGAGGACAACCGCACTATTAGCTGTGAAAATCACAACTCTGAGGTAATTCAGATGAATGAAAGAGCATTTGTTCTACCAAAAAAGGTATATAAAACACGAAGAAAGCTATCCATTAGCATTCCCATTCATCTCTATGGCAGCTGCATGGCTGTTAATCAGACTTTTTTGCTTGTAGGACAACAAACCTTTGAGCCAATCACCTGAGCTGTAAATCCCATGTGATCATTTTGAAGCCGGAGAAAAATTACCTCATGACATTGATTTGCTGATGAGTACTAGGTAATATACATCCCCTTTTTTCTTTCTGACACACTTTTTACTTTCTGACACGCAGCTTTTCAGTTTCACTTTTTCCCCCTGTCTGACTGAAATACATTTACACAAATATATGTGCGAATAAATACAAACTTGCCTGATATTTAGGCCTACATAAAGTTATATCACCATTGCATATGTTCGTTTTGCTGGTTGAAAACAGCCCATGCTAAGGAAAAGTTAATGCCAGATTATTTAGGATTTATTATTATGACTTTTAGAAAGCAATTTTGTTGCCAACTTGGATATTCACAATGATAATTCCCAAAATGCACACTCATTTACGTCATATTAGCTTCTGAAACAACTTGAAATGTTATGATTGTCTGGAAAGGGAATGTAGAAACTGAAGAATTGAATACTCTTGCTTTATGGGATGCTCAACATAAAATAAACCTCAGAGATACTGTGCTCACCTCAAAATTACTGGCGAGCGAGCAACACGGACAAAATCCAGATGGAAGCAGCTATACAACGCACATGCTGAAGCTCCCTAGTGTCTTTTTCTACTTGCTCATCCATCTATATTTCCAGCATAATCTGCGGCTCTCCCCTGATGAATGATATGAACACATAAATATCACACAAACATCTGCTTTTCTGTGTCTGACTTTGACATAACCAGCTAAAGCTTGGAAAATCTGTGTATTCCTTAGGTTGACAGGAAAAGACGTCTGTGTTATATCAAGGTTAGTAGTTAATCCTGCCCTACATCATTTAACTAGAGCAAAATTGAATGGAAACCCTATATCTGTTCAACCTATTTTTGTTCTGGAGGCTTAAAGATAAAGTTAGAAGTAATATATTATAGCCTATATGTGTCCATTTTGGACAACATTCATAGACTCCCTCAGAGAAGTTTGCCAATCTATGTACTACACAGCTTTTTAAACAACTAAGCAGAAGAAAATAGCAATCAATAGCAGCATTAAACTAAATATTAATTCAGCTATTCAACAAAAGATCTAAAACACCGCCTGTCTGAATTATTCTTTTTTTGAATCGTTCAAACTCAATTCAAATTCAAGATTATTTGTATAGCGTTTTTCACGATTCAGATCGTTGCAAAGCAGCTTTACAGAAAATTTAAGTTTCTACATTAT
>NW_015506798.1:0-957 GCF_001515645.1 Sinocyclocheilus grahami
CTTCGGAGGCGAGTGATAACATCGTTTTGCTCCTGATTACTCTACTGAGAGAAGACTGAACGAGTTCAGCACGCTCTTTGAGAGCTCTTCGTGTTGGAGGTACGGCGCTTCAGCAGTGGTGGTTTCCGTGTCGAGTGGGTTTCACACATCAGGCTGCACTACCCCGTTTGTGTTGCAGGTGACCATCTCCCCCGCACGCTGAAAGAGCTTTTTCCCTAAAAGAGCATTCACGGGTGCGTCTTTTTAAAGATGGAGTTACGTCTTGCTACAGACAACGTATCACCCGTGCGTTTCTGGATGCAGTCGTTACCTGGTGTCGGGTGATGGTCACGAACACTGCCTCACATATGTCTGGGCATTAAGCACGCGGAGGTGGCGTTCATGGATGAGTCATGTTCTCATTGCGGGAAGATGACCATCTCGGAGTTGCAGGCCAAGCTCCGTTACCTCAAAAGGGGCGGAGCTCCATTGCCTCTGCCTCGATTTACTTCTCGTCATGGCGGCAGTCAGGCGGGGGCTACTTCAGGCAGTAGCATGGGTGGTCTGAGGGTAAAAATCCTCAAGAGAACCAACCCCCAGGGACCATCGCTCCTCTTGCACTCCGCAACCAGTTGAGCTGCCAAAGGAACGTGTTGGGCCCTCTACAAGGAGCATACCAGCAGTATCCTACGGCTTTCCTCCCGACGATCGGATGTCGATCGCTGCATCAGAGGGTCAGAGGGTGCTTTCTGGAGAGGAAGATGTGGCTGCGCTGCTGCCCTCTGGGACTGTAGCAATGCCTGAATCGGATCCGGGGATCCGGACTATGCTTTCCCGGGCCGCCGTAGGGGTAGGGCTTGAGTGGAAAACTCCACCGTGTCCCGAGCCCTCAAGGTTGGACGATTGGTTCTTCGGGGTGGTCCGCGCTGGTTCTCAGCGCCCCGCCCCGGTGCCATTCTTCCCGGAGGTGCATGAGAG
>NW_015506798.1:1611-4304 GCF_001515645.1 Sinocyclocheilus grahami
GTTAAATAAGACAAATATCATTTATGTATTTAATCCCATTTATTAACCTATGTCTTTACTACTGACCTTCGATGATCCAATTCAACCATACTAAAGCAAAAATGACACATTTGTGTTATTGCTGAATAGTGTTGAACTTTCTTCTCCTGCATCATATTCTTCATGCAATTCGTTTGAGCGGCGCCCTCTACTGTACAGACGTGAATTTACATTTCCTTCAGCCTAAGGCTCATTCATTTCACTTTTGTTGTGAAAGGGCTTTTACATTTGTAAAAGAACACCTTTTTTATATTAAAAACAAACAAGTAAGCCCAGCGCAGATTTAAAAAGTAACGCAAAAGTAACGTAACGCATTACAAGTAACTAAGTAACGTAATTAGTTACTACTTTAGGGAGTAACGCAATATTGTAATGCATTACTTTTAAAAGTAACTTTCCCCAACACTGGTAGTTAATAACCTTGTTTGTGTGTGTGTGTGTGTGTGTGTGTGTGTGTACCAGCAGCGGTTCCCGTGACGATCGAGGCGATTCCAGATGCCTGCGGTCCACGGAAACCTTCGGTGGCTCGTGGTTGGTTGCTGATCCTCAGCTTTAACTCCGCCTTCTCTGACTCCAGCTGATCGATGTCGGCCTGCAGCGCATCCATCGTCTCCTCAAACTCCCTGCAGACAGCGAACAGCACTCATTAAACGCTTTAAATGAGGAGCGTTTCACACCTGGCTCATCTGATATCAGCAGAGAGACTCGTACTTCTCCTTCTTCTTCAGCAGAGTCAGAGCCTCGTCTAGTTTGGTCTGGATCTTCTCCACTCGCTCGTCTGCGTCTCTCGTCGACGTGTCTAGCTTCTTCTCCAGTAAACTCAGACGAACATTCGCCTCGCTCAGCTCCTCACCCTGAGAGATTGTCACATACAGATTTCAGATTTTAATATATATATGACGTTCTGTACCCGCAGTATATGTACATATTTATTTGTTTCTAATGTGTCACATAAAGACGGAAGCGATAAGTTTTCTGCGATCTGACCTTGATCTTGAGGGATTTCTTCAGCTCTTTGATGACCGTCTCTCGGTCCTCCAGCTTGTTTCCCAGACCCTCTGCGTCGGTCATCTCGGCTCTGACAGCATCGGCGCGGATCTCCACCGGCGGACGCTGCACAGACGACACACAGCGCATCAGACAGAGCAGCGGCATCATGGGATTGAGCGATCGTTAGCGTCAGTGTGTGTGTGTGTACCGGACGCTGCGGCCGCTCCGCGTCGTATTCTCCCTCCTGCATGGCGGTGGACATCTTGTTCATGGTGGCTATGACGGCGGCGCAGGACTGACGCAGACACTCGAACGCATTGAGTCCATGAGCACCATACACCTGCCCTCACACACACACACACACACACACACACACACACACTTAACGTAGTTGCATATTGAAAGTAAAAGTACAAGAAAATGCTAAATGGAAAAAGGAGCAAATAAATAGATGTAAAAAAAATGTTTACATAGTTTTAGTAGCAAGATTGTGTTCAGTTACATTTACATTTAGTAGGTGCTTTTATCCCAAAGCGACTTACAAATGAGGACAATAGAAGCAATCAAAATCAACAAGAGAGCAATGATACACAAGCGCTATAACAAGTCTCAGTTAGCTTAACACAGTACACGTAGCAAGGTTTTTTTTACATTATATAATAAATAAAAACAAAACAGAATAGAAAAAGAATAGAGCAAACTAGTGTTAGAGGCCTTTCTTGCTTTTGTTAATTGTATAATAAATAAAAAGAAAAGAAATGGATAGAATACAAAAAGAATAGAGAAGCTAGTGTTAGTTTATTTTTAAAGAAAACAAGCAGTTAGTAAATAGAGTGCAAGTCTAAAAGGGGCACGTTTTTTTATATAAGAATAGAATTAGAATAGAAAGTGTTAGAGTTAGAGGGTCAACTACAGGTGGAACAGATGTGTTTTTAGTCGTTTCTTGAAGATGGCTAAGCTCTCAGCTGCTGGGACTGAGTTGGGCAGGTCACTCCACCAGGAGGGAACAGTTAATGTAAAAGCCTGTGAAAGTGATTTTGTGCCTCTTTGAGATGAACAATAAACCGTTGTTCACTTGCAGAACGCAAGCTTCTAGAGGCACATAACTCTGAAGTAATGAATTTAGGTAAAGTGGTGCAGAGCCAGTGGTGGTTTTGTAGGCAAACATTAATGCCTTGAATTGTATGCGAGCAGCTAAAAGTTAAAAGCAGTTTTAACTCTTTCTTCCAATTTGTATCTTTGGGTAAGAATAAGAAGCACTTCATCTGGTACTTAGTCTCTTTCATTCCAACTAGGGCTGTGACGATAAATCGATGCAGAATCGATTCGTGGACTGATTCTGAGATCTTGCGCATACATCACGATTCTCTCTGGAATGGATTCTGAGCTTATATTTTAACAGCAGATGGCACTCTACTCTAGTTTTTATTTAAGTTATTTTTTTTTTCCTCATTAATGTACACACAGCACCCCATATTGACAGAAAAACACAGAATTGTTGACATTTTTGCAGATTTATTAAAAAAGAAAAACTGAAATATCACATGGTCCTAAGTATTCAGACCCTTTGCTGTGACACTCATATATTTAACTCAGGTGCTGTCCATTTCTTCTGATCATCCTTGAGATGGTTCTACACCTTCATTTGAGTCCAGCTGTGTTTG
>NW_015506798.1:5274-9294 GCF_001515645.1 Sinocyclocheilus grahami
CTCTACTCTAGTTTTTATCCACACACTCAAATGCTCATGAAGAAGAGCGCTTGTGCGTTCGGCTGAGTCTGTAATTTCACCTCGGCTCAGAATGCTTTTATGACGGCAGATTAATGTGTAAACAGTCAAGTCAAGTCACATTTATTTATATAGCGCTTTTAACAATACAGATTGTGTCAAAGCAGCTTTACAGTATCAAATAGGAAAATAGTGTGTCAATAATGCAAAAGGACAAAAGTAACACTCAATTTCAGTTAAAGGCAGTTCATCATTCAGTGATGTCACATCATCCAGCTCAGCTCAGTTTAAACGGCATCTGTGCAATCAGGTCCACGATATCACTGGAAATTAAGTATCCCCAACTAAGCTAGCCAGAGGAACCAAAACTCAATCGGTGACAGAATGGAGAAAAAACCTTGGGAGAAACCAGGCTCAGTCGAGGGGCCAGTTCTCCTCTGACCAGACGAACCAGCAGTTCAATTCCAGGCTGCAGCAAAGTCAGATTGTGCAGAGGACTCAACTGATTCCTGTGGTCTTGTCCCGGTGGCCGTCCAGGAGACAAGGTCTTCACAGGGGATCTGTCTCTGGGGCTCATCTAGTTGACCTGGTCTCCACTGACATTCAGGGCTGTCGAAAAGCCCACTGTGAACACCCCTGTAATTAGATTCAACCTTTTCGAATTTTATGAATGATTATTTTAGGTTCAAGTGTGTGTAAGGATTTGGAAACAAACAGAGTACGGCTGTTTCTAAAGCATGCAGTGCCATCTGCTGTTCAAAACTACGCTCAGAATCGACTCGAGAAAATCTTGGGAGAAACCAGGCTCAGTCGAGGGGCCAGTTCTCCTCTGACCAGACGAACCAGCAGTTCAATTCCAGGCTGCAGCAAAGTCAGATTGTGCAGAGGACTCAACTGATTCCTGTGGTCTTGTCCCGATGGCCGTCCAGGAGACAAGGTCTTCACTGGGGATCTGTCTCTGGAGCTCATCTAGTTGACCTGGTCTCCGCTGACATTCAGGGCTGTCGAAAAGCCCACTGTGAACACCCCTGTAATTCGATTCAACCTTTTCGAATTTTATGAATGATTATTTTAGGTTCAAGTGTGTGTAAGGATTTGGAAACAAACAGAGTACGGCTGTTTCTAAAGCATGCAGTGCCATCTGCTGTTCAAAACTACGCTCAGAATCGACTCGAGAAAGAATCGCCATGCATTCGGAAAAACTCAGAATCGATGCATCGATTTATTTTCCTAGCCCTAATCACAACATAAGAAAACATTTCTAGAATCTGCATCTGAAGTGATATTTAGATGTATTTACACAATTTAATGTAGTTAATGGATGCATTTAACCTGCAGTTACAAATGCATAAATAATGCTTTGTTTTAAACATAAAATATTGAATACTGATAATTTAAATGATTTAAAACATGAAAAAAATTGTCGAAATGTGAAATTAAAACCGCCAGTAGGTGGCAGCTGTAAATGTGTGAGTCGTTGAGATTTAACCGAATCATTCAAACAGCTGATTCATTCAGGAACAAAGTATTTGACTGTGTTAATGAGTGAGTCACTGAATCATTCATTCAACCGATTTGTTCAAAAAGCTGATCCACTCAATAAGCAACCAGTATAAGCAAAACAGTGCTGTGATCTTTGTTTGGAACTATTTTCGTTGGCAAAATTGAGCAAAAACAGGCAATATTGTATCTAAAATTACGTAATGCTAACTAGGGCTGTGCGATTAATCGAAATCGAATCGAAATCGCGATTTGAGATGTTGCGATTTCCTAATCGCAAAGCCTGCGATGTGGACGCGATATTACTCTGTTCCAGAGCATATGCATGATTTAAGCCTTGAGTTGCAATCTTACTTGCCCTGGGCGAGAGTGAGCGCACCTCCGTTCTCCCCAATCAGCACTGCTCTAGCCAACCGCGTAAACACCACAAAAAAAAAACCGCGGGACGGGAGAGAGACAGAGTGGGATTATGGCGTCTACTGGGTCAGATCGATAGTTAGGCAAATTAAAACTAAAGAAAAACGTATGCAACTTAAGCTTCGAAATGACAGACAACGAACAAAAAAGGTAATTTGCAAGAGCTGCGTCAAAAGCTCCCGTATCGGTTCTGTTTTCAGTACTGGAGAATAAAAGTAATTAAGTTAATTCTGTAAAAGTAGTTATACCATTATAATCTTGCCTGCTGAAAAAAAAAAAAACAGAACCCCTCCCAAAACACAATAACAAATGTAATGGATTTCAGGTTATAATGGGAATTGTATTGGTTTTAATGTAAACTATAATGGTGTCTATTTGATGGATTCTATGGTGGGGTGTAATCTGGCAGATGGCAACCAATAGAACAACAGTAATTCCTATTGGAATAATGCCCAAAACAAAAAGGAATTTTGTAATGGTTTAATGGAAACTATAAGAATTTCTGTGATGGTTTCTATAGTTTTTTTCAGCAGGGTAATGATACCCATACTGTGCTGCACATTATTGGCAATATTGAGCTGAAGCTTGACTTTGCAAATTTAAAATCAGTTTTTTTCTGCTATGTTGGTCATCCTAATAAATGTCACAGCAATGTGTCTTGAATAGCTAGGCTATGTTTTGATCGGCGCAGTGCAAACAGCCACCACCTGGTTATTTTAGAAATCCTGGGCAGAACGTGGAAATGGCACGTCTGGTCACCTTAAACAACACTTACCATATTATCGCAGAAGATATACTGTATATCGCACACCCCAGACTCGACTTGAGTGGAAAATTAAATCACCCGCGGTTATGCACGTGAGCAAAGGTGTTTGTTTTTTGTCTTTGTGTGTGTGTGTGAGAGAGAGAGAGAGAGAGAGAGAGAGAGTGTGTGTGTGTGTGTGTGTGTGTGTGTGTGAGTGCGTGTGTGTGTGTGTGTGTGTGTGTGTGTGTGTGTGTGTGTGCGCGTGACAAGCACACTATACACACTATATACTGGTCTCTTCTGCTCAGCAGTTTCTGATTTCTGAAGATCATGTGACACTGAAGACTGGAGTAATGATGCTGAAAATACAGCTGCGCATCACAGAAATACATTACATTCTAACAGATATTCACATAGAAAACAGCTGTTTTAAATTGTAATAATATTTCACTATTTTTACTGTATTTTTGATCAAATATATGCAGCCTCGGTGAGCAGAAGAGACTCAGAAACATAAAGAAAAGTCTTAATTATTCCAAACTTTTGAGCCGTAGTGTGTTATTGTGAATATGCCAAGTTTAAGTCTCTGCCACCTTCTCCACAGACACTAATGATCTAGAACCGGATGTGGAGGCCAATCTAGAACCCGAGGAGACGGACGCAGAAGCCAGAGAAGAACAGGAAGAGGAAGTGGAGGAGATACGTGCTGAACAGGAAGTGGGCGGAGCCGAGGAGCGGGCGGAAGAGGAAGAGGAGGGGTCTGAACGGGAAGCGCCGGATGGAGAAGCGGAGGACAGTGGCATCTTGAGTGATAAAGAACGACAGAACGAAGAAGTGAACGAGAAGGACAACTGCTCCGCCTCCAGTATATCCTCAGCCAGCAGCACACTGGAAAGAGAAGATGGACTCAATGCAGGCGGCGCAGAGACAGGTGAGAGTAATGATTACTAAATCAAACAATATGGAGAATTATTATTATACTGAAAATATTACATGTTTATAATGTTATGGAAATGTGTCCTTGAATAAAACTATAAAAAATACAAATTATTGCTTCAGCTATAAATAAACCCTATAAATATATGTATTTTAATATAAATAAATATTAAATATTATTATATCTAACAAAATTTATATTTGTATTATATTGAATATAATACAGAATGATTGTGTGTGTGCGCGAGTGTGTGTGTGAGTGTGTCTGTGTCTGTGTGTGCGAGTGAGTGAGTGTGGCTGTGTGCGCGAGTGAGTGAGTGTGGCTGTGTGCGCGCGAGTGTGTGTGTGTGTGTGTGTGTGTGTGAGAGAGAGAGAGAGAGAGACTCTCAGTGTGTGTGTGAGAG
>NW_015506798.1:29203-49901 GCF_001515645.1 Sinocyclocheilus grahami
CTCAGTGTGTGTGTGAGAGAGAGAGAGAGAGAGAGAGTGTGTGTGTGTGTGTGTGTCTCTCAGTGCGTGTGTACCTGATCCACTGCTTTGAACATCACGTCTTCTATCTTCAGCGGCGTCAGTCCCTCTGGCTCGGCGAGCGGAGCGATCATCTGAGCTCCTGCCGCTGCTACTTCCTGCAGAACGGCCACCACACGCGTCAGCTGCTTCCTGCAGTCCGCCAGCGCCTCGCCCACCTGCACACACAAAATAAATATTAACACAAACATAATATTAAAAATAAACACAAATAATGAAAAATAAAATACAATTGACCAAACACAAAATTACAAAAACTTTCAATCAAAATGGCATTAATATTAAATATAAAATCGAACTCACATTATTAACAATTAAAGGTATATCAATAATAGCAGGGTTCGTACAGATACTGCACAATAAAATTCCAGGGGCCTCATTTATCAACAGTAAGTACGCACAGATGTGTGCGTAATGAGTGCGTAAGAACAGTTTCACGCAAAGTGTGGGATCTACCAACTTGTACTTGTACTACGCACAAAATGTGTGTAAATATAAGCACACCTCTGAGCATGCTTACGCAGAGAATCTAGTGGCAGAATAGCGACAGTACACATAAAAAGCACTTAAGAGGGTCACAGTATGCATTAAGCAATACACATATGTCCTGTGTTTCCTTTAATTATAAAACACTCAATTTATCATTTGTCTGGTTTTAAACAGACAAGTTGCGTAACTGGTGTCAAACCCTATAAAACACAGCTGTGACAAATGTTTGTCTCAGTACAATGGCTTATCTTGCGTTATTGGAAGACTGGGCAAACAATGCACTCCGCAGAGAGCACGTTTTCAAAGACCGCGCTGAGAGTGAGAGCACAGAATGGCTTCTCAGTCGGTACCGCTTTCTTTGCCATGATTTCGGTGAGGACACATAAATTCACGTGATTTATAAAGGGAGGTTTTGTCACTATATATGGCTCATTGTAGGCGTTTCCGAATGCAAATGAACGTGAACGAGCATGTTACTTACGCACATGTGGGATTTATCAAACAATAGTGTTATTATCTTTCAGATTCTTATAAATAATCTTATAAAACAAAATGGTACAAATAAAGTGCAGCACAAGCAAAGCATGCAATGACTGTGGCACCATTAAAATGTAAAAGAATACTGTGGCAAAGTTATACTTTGCTTATACAAACTGATGTTTTTTATGATTGACCTGAAGAATGAAAGCTATAGCATACACTTGGAAAATCATGAGCTATATCACCGCTTATCGACTCGAGGGGTGTGACAATACACTTAGCTCACGAGATAAAATACAGATACTCGGTTCACTAGAACCAGACAATATTTTAATACTAAGAAATGAATCATTTCTTTAATACTAAGAAGATATTTTTAAGACATTTTCAATGACAAAATATTTGTCTCTTAATTACAAAGTGTAAAACAATGCAGTTGTATTTTGAAATGTTTTAACTAATCTAGAACAGTACCTAACAATTATTTTGGTAATCAAGTAAGCTACTGATAATCTGAGTAATCTGATATTTTTTAGTAGTAAAAACAGACCAGAGTGAAAAACAGGCTTTAGTATGAGTACATTTATATTTAAACTAATGATGATGCAATTATAATGGGTTCAAATAAAGTATCAAAACCAAGTAATTACATTAATCACAATACTCGGTTCCCTACGAGACAACGAGACAATTTAATACAATTTTTTTATTATAATAACTTTTAAATCACAAAATGCAAAACAATGCAGTTGTATTTTGAAATGTTTTAACTAATCTAGAACAGTAACTAACAATTATTTTGGTAATCAAGTAAGCTACTGATAATCTGAGTAATCTGATATTTTTTAGTAGTAAAAACAGACCAGAGTGAAAAACAGGCTTTAGTATGAGTACATTTATATTTAAACTAATGATGATGCAATTATAATGGGTTCAAATAAAGTATCAAAACCAAGTAATTACATTAATCACAATAATAATAATAATTATTATTATTATTAAATAAACAACAACAAAAATGCAGACTCAAACGCGCTCAGGACATTTCAGACATTGCAGTGAAAATCAGAGGTAAAAACGATATAAATACTGTTCAGTTTCATGCACAGACCGATCGTTTCGTGTCTTTACACATCAGTGTATCGTCACGAGCCGCAGGGTTTAATTTGGTCTTGTTTGTGTATGTTTTATGACTTTCAAAGCCGTGATTCCCTTCCACTGACATTACAGGACTGACAGACTGCAACGGTTTGAGCTAAACATCTCCGTTTGTGTTCTACTGAAGAAACAAAGTCCACTACATCTTGGATGCCCTGGGGGTAAGCAGATAAACATCACGGTTTAATTTTTGGGTGAACTATCCCTTTAAGGGTGGGTTTCTTAAGTAGTGGGGTTATATGAGCCTGTCTAAATGTTGAGGGAAAAACACCAGTGTGAAGGGATGTGTTAACGATGTGAGAGAGTGCAGGTACAACTGCAGGAGAAATGGCTTGAAGAAGATGAGATGGAATAGGATCAAGTGGACAAGTAGTAGGACGAGTTTAGAGACTTCTGCCTCAGAGAGTGGAGAGAGGGATGAAAACGAGTGTATGTTTGCTGGTAAGATGTGTTTGACAGTTTGTGGTGTGGGAAATTGTGCACTGAGGTTTGTAATTGTATTAATGAAGAATGTGGCAAAGTCGTCAGCTATTATGGATATTAACCTGTTAACACGCACCTGGACGCCGGCGCACTGAACGCTCTTTGTTAGCACGTGTCAATGTTTACGAATAGATTAAATGAAAAGGTACATAATTAATCTGGACAAACTATATATCATTCTAAAGGTCTAAGCCTCAAGCATCGACGATAGATCGCTGCTTTTCCAATGGAAAGCTTATAAAGAATGTATTTGCGTAAGCAGTACACATCAAAACATGCATAATCAAAACACAGTACGTACCAGATTCATCGTAATAACGAGTCATAAACGCATCCACAGCTGTAAACCCCGGTTTAGTTAGAAAGGTAAGGGTCCACTGAACAACATCCCATAGAGCACTTTTAGTCCAACGAAACAATAACGTTGTATTATGGATGGTAATTCCTTTGTTTACGTCTCATTTCTTCGGGGACAGTTATTGTTTGTATCAGTTAAGGAATAACTGCACGTGATTATTAAGTTTTGAATATGGATATTTTTCTTACAAAAACGCATCGATTCGCTACAGGAGGCCTTTGTTCACCCCCCAGAGCCGTGTGAGACACTTTGTTTATGGATGGGCACTTTTTATTTCACTTCTTTTGGACTGATGCATACAACACCCGCTGAGTGACATTAAACAGCTTGAAAGATCAAAGACAATTTTTAATATAACTCTGACTGGATTCGTCTGAAAGAAGAAAGTCATATACACCTAGGATGACTTGAGGGTGAGTAATTTATGGGCTAATTTTCATTTTAGGGTGAACTAACCCTTTAATTAATTTCTTCTCTTGCAGGAGTTAAATCTCTGAGCTCTTATACTGTTCTGTGACAACAGCTTTACAAAGCATCTCATTACAAATCCAGTGAAAGCATGATCTGCTGTAATCAGTCCATAAAAAAAAGAATCTGTAAAAAAAAGAACTCGTGTGTGTGTGTGTGTGTGAGAGAGAGAGAAAGAGAGAGTGTGTACGTGTGAGTGTGAGTGAGTGAGTGAGTGAGCGCGCGAGGACACAAATGTGTGTAATGACAAAGGTATGACAGTGTGTGTGTGAGAGAGAGGGAGTGTTATCAGACGTGAGCACCTGAGCAGGGAAGCTGAGCGCGGCAGGAATCCCCGGAGCATCTGTTCCTGGCATCCTCCTGCGGATCTTCTTACAGAACTGACCAATGTCTCCACAGGAAGTGTCCAGGTCCTTCAGGAGCACAGAGAGCTCCGCCCCTTCCTGTCCCGCCTGCAGGAAGGCCCGCAGACGGCCGACCTCTGACCCCATGCAGTCCAGAGCGCTCTGGGTGAACTGCAGGTCACAGATCAGTCGTGTTTTACTGCATTATTCAGACGCATTCAGAAACCAGCACAAGGACTGAAGCACTCCTTATATTCTTTCACTGAAACCATTAAAATCATAACTGAAATTATAGAAAAATTAAGTAAAATATTACACAAAAAATGAGAAATGCTGCATTGACAACTAATTGAAATAACTAAAGTGAAGTACTGAACGTAAACTAAAATTAAAACTGAAATATTATTTTTCAAAATCTGTTACTTAAAACAGACAGTTACTTACTTACTAAAAGTTTGCCCAAAATAAAAATAAATAAATAAACTCCAGCTAGTTTCCAAAATTAAATTTTTTATTTTCTTTATATTGATCTTCAAGTACTAAAATAATCTTGTGAAATATTATTTCAATTCAGAATAACTGTTTTCTATGTGAATATCTGTTAGAATGTAATTATTGCTCTGTATTTTCAGCATCATTACTGCAGTCTTCAGCGTCACATGATCTCAGAAATCAGTATAATATGCTGCTTTATTATCAGAGCTGGAAACTCTTGTGCTGCGTAATATTTTTGGAACCCGTGATACTTTTTTCAGGAATCTTTGATGAATAAAAAGTTAAAACAGAACAGCGCTTATTCAAAATTATGTTACAATATACACTACTGTTCAAAACTTTGGGGTCAGTAAATTTTTTCTTTCTTTTTGAAGAAATGAATCCTTATATTTAGCAAGGATGTGTTAAATGGATAAAAAGTGATAGTAACGACATATATTGTTACAAAGAATTTCTATTTTGAATAAATGCTGTTCTTTTGAGCTTTTTATTCATTGAAGAAGAAAGTAGCAAAGGTTATAAAAAATATTAAGCAGCAAAACTCATAAATCAGCATATTAGAATGATTTCTGAAGGATCGTGTGACACTGAAGACTGGAGCAATGATGCTTTGCTGCACAGGAATAAATTACACTTTACAGTGTATTATGTTAAATTGCACTAACACTTCACAATATGACCGTTTGGTTTCCTGTATTTTTGATGAAATGAATGCATCTTTGGTGAGCAGAAGCAGCTTGTTTATAAACTGCATGCACAGGCTTCAGTAAGAGTGTGAGTGTGTGGTGGAGTAATGATGGACACGTACAGCTGGTATTTGTGCAGCGTGGCCTGCAGCAGCGTCAGGGAATAAACCAGACCGGACGCGAAGCTCAGCTGCTCTCCAGCGGCTCCTCTCAGTCCAGAGCGCTCCGGAGAGCCACCGCTCAGATCGAACTTCTCCTGCGCCTGTCTGCTGATCAGCTCCGCCTGCAGCACATTACAGACCATCAGCAGGCTTCACAGACACACAATGACCATCAGTGCGCTCACATACACCACAGTTCATCATTTAAAGGTGCTTCTATTAATGCAGATGACGCCTGATGCACGCATTTTACATCAGCAGCAAATCCAGGACTCATCAACAGTCTCGTAAAAGTCATCAGAAATCAGGTCGCTAATATTTGCTCAATAATAAAAGTGTTTGCTTCTTTCTTTAGACGAAGGAGGTGCAGAAGCCATATTTTGTTGATTCCCGTGTGCAACTATATTATGTATTACCAAATACACATATTCCTTTCATTTTCTGGCACTTTTCCAGGGATTTCAGAGCTAAATTCAAGCACTTTAAACATTTTAAGGAGCTTGTGGTATTTCTGCCAATCAGAGTTATTTTTATATTTTTCATAGAATATACAGTTATTCATATTTTGAAACGGCTTTTATTTGTATATTTTCAGTTTACTTTTAATACATTTCCCTTATTTTTTGGTCATTTTGTTGTGTGCTTTTGTCATTTTTATTATTATTATTTTAAATATTACTATTTAGGTATCATTTAATGTTATTTCCATTGTAGCTTAGTAATTAAGTGCATATTTAAATATTATTATTTAGGTAAAATTTCTTTTTATTTCAGTTTTAGTTTTTCTTCAGTTCTAATTTGTAGTTAAGTGCATATTTAAATATTACTATTAAGGTTTAATTGATTTTCATTTCCTTTTTAGTGCTAATTCAGTTTTTATTTATTTCAAGTTAATAATTTCAGTGCTTCATCTTGAACTTGTTTCATCTAATATTTACATTTGATCTTATTTCAGCCGTACAGTCTTAGTTTGGTCTGAAGTTGATACTAAAATGAAAGGTGCTGTAAGCAACAAGCAGATAATGGTCTTAAATCCTGAAAGATCTCACTGAAATAACTGTGCTAAAGCCTCACACTGATTTCCTAGTCTCTGCAGGCGGTAAAAGAGTCAGACAGAGACCTTGCAGATGAGTCTGGGGATGAGCAGCAGCACGAGGATGCAGTCGTGGTCTCCTCCGTGTCTCAGGAAGGACTCGGGCATGAAGGACGTCAGCAGAGACACCTGACGGTTCGCTTGATTCACCTCCATCTTGCGGAGCTCCATCTCGATGGCCTGCACACACACACACACACCTGTAGCGCTCGTTCTCGGTGTTTCTCAAGCCTCAGCTGAAATGACGGCAGACTGTACCTTGGCGTAAGCTTTGGTCTCAGCAAACTTGATCTTGAAGTCGAAGAGTTCAGCGGTCGGCTGCTGCAGCTGCTCGGCCGAGCTGCTCTGCTGATTGGTCAGCTCTCGGTTCACTTCCTGTTCATGCAGCGGAGAAAACCTCAGCTTTACAACGGTGGCATACAGAAAGGTTTAAAGAGAAATGGAAGTGGATCCAGGTTTAGTCATATTTCATTTAACACCGGCAGCAGGATTACCATATTTATTTATCATTTAAAAATCATCTACATTTAAACAAAAAAATGTACTATTTAAACATATTTAAACCCAATGAGTAATTGTAAAATCAAACCAGCTCAATTAAGTTAGTGATCACTTTAACAAAAAAGTTAGTGTTCTGCATATCATACAGTAAAAACGTGTAACACTGATATTTGCATAATCAATATTTCTCACATACAGTTGTGAATATATTACATAAGAATATATATTTTTATAAATTTAAACAAAAACTTTAAAAAAAAATAATATAAAAAAAAAAATGGCTTAAGCCAATGCTCACTTGAGCTAAAAGATAAAAGGATGTATTGTGATAACTTTATATTAATCGCAAATGATAAGGTTGGATTATAAAGTAGTTTGGATTTTCAGCTCAGTTGGTCCGAATTGTATTTTTTGCCTGTTGACTTCTGCCGTTTATCTGAGGTGATTTTGGAAGTTTTTTTAAACATCCGTTTCCTATTTAACACTTTCCCCGCCAGCATGTTTTTTAACAGTTGCCAGCCACCGCCAGCGATTTTGATGATTTTCACTAATATTTGATGGCCTCCAGTATATTTCGCTGCATGAATATTTGAATATGCAATACACCAAAATAAAGATCAGAGCCTCTACTTTTAAACAAAAAAAAATATCAGTTTTATTCTAGCTTAAAGCATTCTTTTTTTATCAACACTTGAATATAGGTAGGTTTCATAAAAATGCATAATTTTGAGCAAAAAACTCGGGCATGAAGGACGTCAGCAGAGACACCTGACGGTTCGCTTGATTCACCTCCATCTTGCGGAGCTCCATCTCGATGGCCTGCACACACACACACACACCTGTAGCGCTCGTTCTCGGTGTGTTTCAAGCCTCGGCTGAAATGACGGCAGACTGTACCTTGGCGTAAGCTTTGGTCTCAGCAAACTTGATCTTGAAGTCGAAGAGTTCAGCGGTCGGCTGCTGCAGCTGCTCGGCCGAGCTGCTCTGCTGATTGGTCAGCTCTCGGTTCACTTCCTGTTCATGCAGCGGAGAAAACCTCAGCTTTACAACGGTGGCATACAGAAAGGTTTAAAGAGAAATGGAAGTGGATCCAGGTTTAGTCATATTTCATTTAACACCGGCAGCAGGATTACCATATTTATTTATCATTTAAAAATCATCTACATTTAAACAAAAAAATGTACTATTTAAACATATTTAAACCCAATGAGTAATTGTAAAATCAAACCAGCTCAATTAAGTTAGTGATCACTTTAACAAAAAAGTTAGTGTTCTGCATATCATACAGTAAAAACGTGTAACACTGATATTTGCATAATCAATATTTCTCACATACAGTTGTGAATATATTACATAAGAATATATATTTTTATAAATTTAAACAAAAACTTTAAAAAAATAATATAAAAAAAAAATGGCTTAAGCCAATGCTCACTTGAGCTAAAAGATAAAAGGATGTATTGTGATAACTTTATATTAATCGCAAATGATAAGGTTGGATTATAAAGTAGTTTGGATTTTCAGCTCAGTTGGTCCGAAATCGCTCCATCAACAGACGTATACCACGTCCTGGATCAACATTTAACTCTGTAACATTATGCAGTTTTCATTTATATGCTGTCTACTGCTGATGATCGCATTATTTTTCATATGCATCTGTTTACATAAGAGATGGCTCGTTTCTCCTCCTGTTCACATGTGTTTTTGTTCGGGAGGTCTTGTACTCGTGCAGAAGATGTGTAATAGCGCCCCTGAGTGTACAACAGTGAAAACACAAAAAGCTGTAAAAACTCGTCGTTGGCGGGGAAGCGTTTTCTTCTAAAAGACGAGATAACTCGTCGATGGTGGGGAAAGAGTTAATTGGTTCCACAATATTTGTTGATTTTTACTTTATTTAAACTTTGTGTAGTTTATTTTATTTGACATCAAGGTGTATGCCGTGCCTCCAAGCTTTCTTACTTGTTTTGCTACTAAACGTTCTGCATCACAGTGTTTACTGATCTTCAGTTTTGTATACCCATTTAAACTATGTAAGCTATTTGCTATTTTATATTAAGCATAGACTACAGCATGGTGTATGTTTACTCGTTTTGTTAATAAAAGTTCTAAGTTTTATATATAGGCTAAAGTGAGTTTGACGACGTATTTTGTTGTTGCTTGAATTGCACTCAAGCAATTGACACCGAATTGCCGCTAATCTGAAAGTGAAAGTAAAATGCACATGCCGCTTTTACAAGCTATTTAAAAGTGAAGGAAAGTGAGGAAAAGAGGGAAACCTCCACCCCCACGGTGATACTGGTATTATTTCCCTAATCCACTCAATTAAATCTGCTTGCATGCATTTTATTTCACTGCTTGTCAACACACATCTGCATCTCACTGCTGAGTTCTCGTGTGCGTCTCTCTGACCTGCAGGTGAGTGGTGAGCTCTCTGTATTTGCTGATGGTCTGCTGATAGTCAGCCACCGTCTCCTGCGCCGCCTCCACTCTCTTCTGAGCCTCTCGGACTCGAGCTCCGGCCAGATCCAGCTGTTCGCGCAGCTCCAGCTCCGTCTCGCGCGAGTTCTCCTGCAGCTCGTCGTTCATCTCGTTTATGGCTTCCTGAGCGACGCGTCAGAGAAGGAAGATCAATGTTCACACTCTGCCTGCTTTTGTGTTGAATGCTGAACGTGAGTCTCACCAGGTCACTGACGGTCTCTCGGAGTTCCCGCACTTTCTCTTCCAGGTCTAGATTTCTCTCCGTCAGTGTCTCCACCATCTCCTCAGCTCCTAACGCTGCGTCCACCTTAAAACACAAATACAAAATCATACAAAACAAATCCTGAGCTTTAAAATTATATAAATTTTATCACCAGATTCAATCAATGAATGATGTTTTTGTGTGTGGTGACAGATTACTGTAATAAAGATAAAATCATCTTTTCCTCTTTACTATTAGTTACAGCACAAAATAAACATCAGGAGAAACAGAACAACTCACTGAAATCAATTATGCAACCCATCAATCATTGATTTAACCACAGAAAGACATGAATAAAACACCCTGAGATCAATAACAGAATGTCACATTTATATTTAATGACCATAAACTCAATAGTTATTATAATAAACTTGTATCATATACAGGAATACATTTTTATAATAAAACAGCCTTGTGTGCAATTTAAATGTTTGTTTACAAATCCCTTCAATGTTAGTAACATAAGTAATGTACCATCTAGGGATGTCAATTTTCGATCATTTCCATGATCGATCGTCGTTTAAATTAACGATCAATTAATCGATTAATCGTTAACTTTAATGCAGCTAAATGCGTCTATTGCAGCAGCACGCAGTCACCGGCATGACAGGATGTGCAAAAGCCACTAAAAAAAACCCCGCTTTCTCACCCGCATTAAAGGGGTTTTAGTCTGAATAAAATGCTAGTTGCAGGATCATAAAATGAATAGATGTGACTATGATCATTTGATAAATGAAGAGAGCTCGTTTGAGATCATTTTACTTTGTTGACTGTTTCCTATCCCGACACGGAGACTGCTGAACGCGCCTCTTTAAATGGTTTCGTGGTGCTCGTTCTTGTATTTTAAAACACAATTGCAATGTTTTCAACTGACATTATGGCATTTAAAATAAAATGATCCCAAACGTAACTGTGGCGCGTGTGGCTGTGCTGCGCAGTCAGTGAACCGCTTCCATCGGCGCTGCTGCAGCAAAACACACTGTTGCTCACATCAAACATTTGTATGTGAGTATTATGACCAGTACTTAATTTGATCCTGCTGGATCCTGTTCCGGGAAAATGTCAGATTTGACATGTTTGCGTTCTGGTAGGCCTATTTGTCTTTAAAAATCCAGCATTGACAGTGCATTAGATCGTGACAGTACGTGTGTGCGTGCATACGAGACGGAGCGAGCGCGGGTTTAGATGTATTTGGAGGTTATTACTCACGTCTCATTCGGCACAAATCCAAATGTTTCCATATTCGCAATGCATTTGAATGTTAACTATTATTTATAATGTAAACTAGGCTTGTACTTTACACGCATTCGCATATAGACGGAAAAGATCAACCTCTTCACATGAGCAGAAAAGTCCTTGGCATAACAGCAGAGTGGACCGGTATACTACGGTCTATTTAAACTGACCAGTGTAACCTTTTATGTTTAGTTGACTGCATTTCATTTTGATAATGAACAGACTGCGATGTAAGCTTGAATTGCTAGAATATGTGGTGTGTGCGCGAGGCGCCGGCGCGATCCAACAGCTGAAACATAAAAAAATCTATTTTTGGAGTAAGATATAATCCCCAAAAGAGTTTACTTTTATTTTTGCACACACAATAAAAACAAGATCTGTGCTTTTGCAAAATAAAGCAAACATGCTTTAAAAAAAAATTTCTAGTTGTGGCATCAGCGTTTAGTGACAGCATTGAATGCTCCGGCAGTGTCGGTCACAGCGCCTTTTAATTGCTGTTTTGAATCCAGCAATTATTTATTTACAAATTATAAGCTCCGATTATGACAAGTGTGGTATAAAAGCTTTGTTTATTAGAGGAATAATTGGTTAGCTGGAAAATCTTACATCGCGACCATGCTTTTGGATGCCGTTCGGGCCCATATAGCCATATTTAGGCATTGTTTCTTTTCCTAAATCCTCACCGTCTAACCCTCTAATTTCGCAGGTTTATTTTATTGTCATTCACTTTTTATCAATGTTTTCGCATCTCTTACTGTGGTAAACATGCGGAAGGGAAATGAAAGACTTCAAGGGCATGAATTAAGAATTTGTTCAATGTATTAATTTGTTCCATCATTTTAGTTAAATAATGGGTTATTTAAGGAACAGAATTAATGAAACATGGACAGTGGCCACAAATTAACAAGTTGTAGGAATGAATCCGTCGCCCGCAGTGTCCCGCAGCCCTGCAACCTTCAACTAATTGTTTCAAATATGAAAGAATTATCTGGGGAAATGACTGTTACTACATTTCTATTGCATTCCATGTTGAATAACTTTGTGTTGTTTTTATTTTAATGTACTTTTAAAGTTTAAATCACATTAAAAGCTTAATTTGTAATGATGAGTGAATGATGATGCATTTACATACCGTCACTCACAGCCACTCGCATGTGTTTTGCGCATGAGCCGCACGCAGCCCATAATTAAACGACTTAATCAACCATCGATAGCTTTAATCGATTGCATCTCTTATCGACAATTAATTGATCATCGATTAATCGTTGACATCCCTAGTACCAACTGACCAACTGTTTATTGTGTTGCTTCAGTTGTGAGACCTTTATTTCTTGAAAAAAATCGACACTTATGTACCTGATTGCTTATATATTCAAATGAAGAGAGACTAAAATCCTACTGAATCGCAAGCTTATGAATCAAATCATGAAGTAATCTCAACACCCAGCCGTACTCGTGTGATGCTGAACACGTGTTTATTGAACTAACCTGCTCCTTGAGCTCGTCTATCATGGCTTCAGCCTGCTTCATCTCCTCCTGCAGCTTCTCCTTCTGCGCTCTCAGAGTCTCCAGCTCAGAGTTCTTCTTCTCCATCTGTTTCTGGAGCTTCACGTGCTCCTGCTTCTCCGACGACGACAGATCCCTCATCCTGATCACACACACACACACATCTCAGGAACATGCAGGAGAACACAGACGTAGGACTGTATTGATAACGATAATTATAGCGATATAATTTTGAAACAGCGCTGTGAGATCCAGAGTGAAGCGCTTGAATTCAGCAAACAACACAAATGCCTCGCTGATTTTAAAGTCAGATGAAAGCTCTGACAAACAGGAGAAGCACTGTGCACAACGATACAGTCAGGTTTTTCCATCTACAAATCGCCATCATTTACTGTAGTAACGCTAACTGCATCGTGGTATTGTGACAGAAATGTGGGTATTTGATTCGAATTTTAATATATTAATGTAGACATGAATTAAATGTATTAAAGGAGTAATGAAATATAATTACAGTATTTTGATTAAGCTATAGCATGTGTGCATTTATACTAAATGTCTTTAGACTACTGTTTTTCATACAGATACCTAAAAAAACGTAGTTATATTTTTACCATGGTATTGAGGTGTGCTATATGTGTGGTTTTAACTGTGATTATCATGATAAGACCAATCATAAATGGGGGGGAAAAAAAACTCATTCAGAATAATTAAAATGAGTAGTAAAGCGAAAACACTGCGCTGCCGCTTCGCTTGATCTGAGGTGTCTACAGCGATCTATCACAACACATTAAAGAGTGCCAAAACGGTATTTATTGCTTGAATTTTCTAATAAAATGGACAGAATTTGAAATCTGAGACTGTATCATATCAAATGGATGGGAGGCGCACTATATGTACTGTTCATTCATCAACTGAAACAGCATCGATTGGGATTTAAGAATCAATATTGGTTCATAAAAATTAGATTTAGTTGTTTTTAGTGGCCTCCGCTGTCACTGTGGTGTTGAGCATGAAAAGTGAAGCACAGTCTCTGTTTATCTGTTCTCTTAATCATAAATAAATACATTAGGGCTGTCAATCGATTAAAATATTGAATCGTGATTAATCGCATGATTGTCATGAGATAATTCATGATTAATCGCACCTTTTTATCTGTTCTAAATGTACCTTAAATTAATACTTTTCAAGTTTTTAATACTCTAATTATTAACGCGTTAATTTTGACAGCCCTAAAATAAATGCATTAAGCCTAAATGCTCGTCCTGTAGGTTTCATTATTAAAAATGAAAATGTGAACAAAAATACAAGCAATTAAATGTGTTGTTATAATTAAAACATGAAAATTAAAGTAATATGCATTGCTAAGAACTTAATTTGGACAACTTTAAAGGTGATTTTCTCAATATTTAGATTTTTTTTGCACCCTCAGATTCCAGATTTTCAAGTAGTTGTATCTCAGCCAAATATTGTGCTATCCTAACAAACCATACATCAATGGAAAGATTATTATCCAGCTTTCAGATGATGCATAAATCTCAATTTCATAAAAATTGACCCTTATGACTGGTTTTGGGTCACATATATGGTGATAATTATCGATATTATTGACGGATATGAAAACAAATGATGGTGATGAGCCCCACACAGACGTGCTTTACCTGACCAGAGCCTCCTTCAGACGTCCGTTCTGCTCCTCCATCTGCTTGACGTGGAAGCTGGAGGCCGCTCCGTCCGAGCCCTTCTCCTCGATCTCGTGTTTGAGGATCTCCAGGTCCATGCTCAGCTCCTCCACCTTCTCCTTCAGAGCCTCCACCTCCAGCTGCAGAGACTCGGCCCGCTCCTCCGCCATCTCTTTGTCCAGCGTGGCCATCTCGATGGCGTCTGCCGTGTCTGCCATCTCCTCCATGTAGCGGTCTTTAGCCTCCAGAGCCTCGCGCGCCTCCTGAGACCAGAGGAGCTCAGGGTTTGATCAGGGGATTTCAGCTTCCCATCTGTCAGACTTACAACTGAATTACTCTGAACTACATTCACATGATGCTCTCATTCTAACGTAGTTAAAACAGCCAAACTTGTTTGTACTCAGCTACACCACAAGCTACTAAAAAACTAATAAAGCTATTAACGAGGGCAATATCTATTTAACTATCAAACCTGCACTTGAGGCTAAACTGAAGTTAAGCAGCTCTTTGAGATAGTCTCTCTCCATAAAATCAGTTTTGATTTTTTTCAGTTTAATTTTTTCTGGATTCTGTTTTAATGGTTAAATTAAATTTTAGCAATCCAAACACATCTAATTAACTGAAATCGTGAACCTATTTAACCATTTAAAAACAGTTTATTAAAAAGTTTAACAAATAAAGGGCCCCGTGTAACCAGTTTTATTTGTTTTTACAAATTCTGCATTTTCCAGTGTTTTGCACAACTCCATTTTAATTGTTAAATTGTTTTAATAATTAAAAAGCATGCCTAATTAACTGAAATCGTGACAAGTATACAATTTAACCACAATTTATTAAAAGTTCATCAAAAATGACATTTTTAAGGCCCAATGAAATCTGTTTTAATTTTTCCAGATTCTGATTTAATAGCAAAATTTAATTTTAGTAATTAAAAAAGGATGTTTAATTAATTGACGACCCCAATTTATTAAAAACCTAACAAAAATGACATTTTCAGCATCCTATGAAGTCCGTTTTATTTTTACCCAAATCCATTTTTTTTTTTCCAAATAGTTTTTTGTTTGTTTGTTCTTTCAGAATCTCATTTTAATGGTTAAATTAAATTTTAGTAAATCAAAAAAGTTTTTGGTGCTGATTCGCTCTGTGTGACTGATCTGAGTGTGTTCTGTCTCCAGCACCTTCTTGGCCTCTTTGAGCTGCTTCTGCAGCTCGTTCTGCTGCTCCTGCATCTTGCTCTTCCACTCCTGCAGCTGCTCCAGCTGGATCTTGTGCTTCTCCATCTCCTTCAGCTTGGCTTTATCCTCTGAGCGCTTCATCCGCAGCGTCTCCAACTTCTCCTCCAGATCCTTGACTTGAGCTCGGAGGCTCTCCTCCTCCTACAGACGCACACATAGAGTCATTTACATCTACCATGACAGAGGCATCAGTTACTGAGACATAAGCATACACTTTTAACTGTATTGCACATTTCTGAAATGTGGCAGAAGTGCATAGATCCTGCTATGGTTTTGTGTACAGAGGGAGAGTGCCGTGTGATGAAGGTCAAAGGTCGCTGACCTTGCTTGGGGTGGCAGGAGGAGGGGCGCTGGGTGTGCCACTAGGCTGTGGTATGACAGGAGCTCCCAGTGCAATCTGGGAAGACGCTGTGGACTCATTCTCTGCTAACACAGACTCTGAAAGTCCTGACCCTCCGACAGAGGGACGACCCGCCTGCGGACAAACAGATTAGCAGTTATTCTCAAGAGGATGACATCTTGTTTCACGAGCTCAATCACGTGTCCTGCCTGACCTCTGACCCCAGCACACACACACACGCACAGTGCTCACCAGACCCTTCACAACAGTGCGCTTCAGTAGCAGTCTTGTAATGTCACTGACCCAGTTCACAGATGCATTTACTGTAAATGCACCTCAAACGTCTGTCGAATGATGCAAAACAAGTCAATTGCATGACCCGCCAGACTTTTGACAGATGTAGGGCTTTTGTTAAAGGAATAGTGCAGTCAAAAATGGAGATTTGCTAAAAAAGTGTGTTCATCCGAGATTAGGATGAGTTTATTTCTTCATCAGGTCTGGAGAAATGCAGCACTGCATCAGTGTCTCAGCAATGGATGCTCTGCAGTGAATGGGTGCCGCCAGAATGAGTCCAAACAGCTGATAAAAACATCACAGTAATCCACAGCACTCCAGTCCATCAGTTAACATCTGGAGAAGACTAAAGCTGAAACTAATCCAGCATTAAGGTGTTTTTAACTTAAATACGAGTCCATAATCCATAATAACTCTTCCTCCAGTGAAAAAGTGTTCTGCTGTTGTCTCTCACATCACAATCCAGCCACATATTAGTTTAAAGCTGTTTAAACGCTGCTTGATCTGTGCAGATTTCTCTCCTGATTCACACCAGAACACTGACTCACTGGAGGAAGCGTTATTATGGATTATGGACTAGTGTTTGAGTTAAAAAGGTCTTAATGCTGGATGTGTTTCAGCTTTTGTCTTCTTCAGATGTTAACTGATGGACTGGAGTGCTGTGGATTACTTGTGGATTATTGTGATGTTTTTATCAGCTGTTTGGACTCTCATTCTGACGGCACCCATCCACTGCAGAGCATCCATTGCTGAGCCACTGATGCAGAGACGCATTTCTCCAAATCTGATGAAGAAACAAACTCATCCTAATCTCGTATGAACACATTTTCAGCAAATCTCCATTTTTCGATGAATTTAAAACTACACATTGAATATCCGTATGGATGGAGGGGCCTTTAATTACTGAACACACTGGATCTGTTTACACTTGTACTGAGTGTAGATGATAACAGCAGCTGTAAACTGGGCCAGCGAAGCTGTGATTATCAGTGAAGATCTCCAGAAGCGTGTGATTCCCCCTCAGACAGGGTTTGAGATCTGGGACGTACCATGATGAGAGAGGGGAGGGAGCTGGAGCTGGACAGACGTCTGGGTGTGGGCCACTGTTACGCACAATACACAACATCACACATCAACCTCACGCTCGCTTACTGCCTCCATACAGAGACCAACACGCAACATTACACAAACGCTCGTTAAAATGAAAACACCAGACGACCTCAGATGACCTAATCATCTAGTCACGCAGATTCATAGTGATGAACAGGAAAATAACCGTGTTAACCTTGCATAATTCATCAATTATGAAACTAATTCACTTTCAGCTGCTCTACAGAAATCAACAGCATCATTACATACTGTAGATCGATTCAGATTCAATGCAGTTTCAATTCAGTTCAATAACAGTGTTTATGATGCAGAATCGGTCAATTGTGAAGCAAATGCGATTCAACTATAAAGCAGCTCTATTGAAGAGTGTCAACATTCAGCTCAAGTTGTGTTCTCATCCAATAGTGTGCATTACATTGATGATATTACTATTCCTGAGATAAATTAATTATGCTAATGAGAACCCTTCAGTGCAGTCAAAGTGAGAATAAAGCAGATAAATGTGAGTGAGGCTCAGTTCGGATGGGAATACTAGCACACGTACCAACACAAACCATCAGAAAAGATGGAAAATCTCACCAGATCATTTCCAGTCATAAGCCTCATTTACATGGGAAAAATGTTCCAGACAATACTATGTTACATTAGTTGCATGGTTCATTTTGTGACCTACAATTTGAATCTCAAACAGTAAAAATAGTATTCCATTCCGAACATAGCCCTACATTGGCCCAGACATTTCCCAGAATACTTCGCTGCGGTGTGCAGGCTCACCTTGGTACTACGGCGCATAGGAGGCTGAGGGAGGAGCACAAAACACACGCAGGAGAATACAGAGAGAGAAGAGGGAACAGTTGAAGGGATTGCACAGAGAAAACGAGCAGGAAAGAGATTTTAACAGAAAGAGAAACACTGCATGAATGGATGGAGGAACACTGAGGATATGCAGCAAATGAATGCTTTCCCTAAAACAGCATCAGGAAATTAATATGATCCCACAACCACAAAAATTGGAAACTCATTTCTGCCATGAGATTTTTTAAAAAATAGATTTTTTTTCTCGCAATTCTGCGTTTCTTCCAAATCTGACTTTTTCTTCCTCACAGCATGATGAGATATAAAAGGAGAATTGCAAGATCTAAACAGAGTTGCAAGATATAAACTCAGAATTGTGAGTTACAAACAGAATTGCAAGACATAAACTCGCAATTGTTGGGAAAAATAAATCTTATACAATAGAACTGTTGTATAAAAAGTCGCAATTACCCTTTTTTTTATTCTGTGGCAGAAACGGGTTTTGATAAACAGGTCACTGATATGAACTTCAGCATGAGGAACTTTGGCTGATGCCGGGAGATATTTTGATTATTCACTATACACTGTATGTGCAATGATTTTTTATTCTCTATTCTGTGTATTGCTTTCGTTTTATTAAATAAATTATCCTCTAACTCTAACATTTTCCATTCTTTTTCTATTCTTTCTACTTTTCTTTCTTTATAAAAAAAAGAGAGACCCTCTAACATTAACATTCTCTGCTCTTTTTCTATGCTATCTACTTGTTTTCTTTTTATTTATTATTAAAAAACTGAGACTTGTTATAGCACTTGCATATCATTGCTCTCTTGTTGATTTTGGTTGCTTCCTTTGTCCTCATTTGTAAGTCGCTTTGGATAAAAGCACCTGCTAAATAACTAAATGTACATGTAAATCTAAAAGTAAAACCTTCATATTTTGAAATCCTGATTATGTTGACCCAATTTTAAAGTTTGGAGCAACTCATGACCTATAGGTATCATTAGATGAACCTTGATTTGATCTTTTAATCTAAACACCCAATCCTTATCAGTGCATCACAGCCTAAGTGTGTTTTCCACATGCTGAACTCATCTGAAGGATGCTGTTCTTCTCTGTGACACCTCAGACATGTGAGATTCAAAATATCTGAATAGTGAAGATCTATCAACAATCAATCAGCATCGTTTATGACTGTGGTGACATGGAAAGACGATATGCGATCCACGTGAGATCATGCAAGCATTTGGTGTGTGGGTGTTTCAGTCAGATGCTGGGATGGAAACTGCAATTTTACACCACAGAAGTGAAACCCACCAAAACAAACAACAGACAAAAACTGGTGAAATAAAGAGTGAATGTACACAATGTGCAATGCTGTGTTCGGACACATGAACTGAACCCACAGAGTATTGATATACCTTCCTTGCTGTTGGAGTCTTTTCATCATGTTAGCAAAAACAGCCAAACACACATATAAAACCCGTCAGTTCCATCTTAAATATCTCAGGGGTTAAAGCAAAAAAAAAATCCTGAGCCTGAACTTTTTTCCGGGGGCGGGGCAGCACATGCATAGCATGCAATGACTGGCAACTTTAACATTTGAAAGGATGCTATGACAAAGTTATCGCTTTCCTTATTCAAAATGATTTTGTTTTCATGACTACATGATTGACCTGAAGAATGAAAGCTATAGCATACACTTGGAAAATCATGAGCTATATCACCGCTTATCGACTCGAGGGGTGTGACAATACACTTAGCTCACAAGATAAAATACAGATACTCGGTTCACTAGAACCAGACAATATTTTAATACTATGAAATGAATCATTTCTTTAATACTAAGAAGATATTTTTAAGACATTTTCAATGACAAAATATTTGTCTCTTAATTACAAAGTGTAAAACAATGCAGTTGTATTTTGAAATATTTTAACTAATCTAGGGCTGCAACTAATGATTATTTTGGTAATCAAGTAATCTACTGATTATTTTGACAACTGAGTAATCTGATATTTTTTAGTAACAAACAGGCCCAAGTGAAAACCAGGCTTTAGTATGACTATTTATATATAAACTATCGATGAGGCAATAATAATTGGCTCAAATAAAATATCAAAACCAAGTAATTACATGGTTTTATTGAACAACACTGTTAAAATACATAATGTAATATGCCTATTAGGGCTGTCAAAATGACTGAAAAACTAAATTCAAATTTTCTACTTAAATATTATCAAAATTCGAATTATATTCTAATCTAAAAGGCATAATTTCAGGTAGGGGCAAAAAGCTTTTGGCTTCTCTCCTGAGGCCACAAGAGGGCGCATCGAGCAAGATATGCACGTTTCTTCAAAGTGTAATAAAATAACACGACTCTTTGAAAAAAAGTGCATAATGTTTAAAAAATAATGTTTCCCATGCATGCATTTATAGTTTAATACAAAGGACCGAAAACCAATCACAAAGAATAGGCTACTTTCTTCATTTATAAACATACAGCAGGATGGGGAAAACCGCCATAACGTCTTTAGACACGTTTTTTAAAAGCTGAACTTGCATTAATTTGACATGGCTTTCTAAACATGCCGCTTTCTGTGAGATGCGAGTGCAACGCTGATAGATGTCCCACTAGAAAATGTGTATATATATATATATATATATATATATATACAGTGCCGTGAAAAGCCCCAGACCATCACACAACCTCCACCATGTTTGACTGTTGCTATGATGTTCTTTTGATGAAATGCTGTGTTGCTTTTACGCCAGATGTAACGGGACAAATTAAAATGTCAAATTCATTAACTAGACCGTGGCGGCCCGCCACAGTAATAAACCGAAGATATATTTATACTTCTCATATAACATAAAAGTTCTTTAACGTTGTGTTTTACGCCATTGCTTTGGCAAGTATCCGTCAAACGAATTAAAACAGAAAGCATAATATGAATTATCAAGTCTGC
>NW_015506798.1:50071-53992 GCF_001515645.1 Sinocyclocheilus grahami
TTCACAGTGAATGCAGTGAACTCCGTTATTGAATGTGCTGTGAGTTTAGCGCGTTTGGGAACGCAACGGCCACCAGTTATGCATAATTTGCACATTTGCATAATTTTCAACATTTTAATGGGCAAATGTTTACAGTATTTCATTAAATTAGTAATGTTTGTAAACCTGTTTTCACAGAAGCTGGAGTTTTCCGCCAAAATAAAAGCTCAAGGGTTCATCTCTTGCAAGCATGGCCTAAAATTAACAGACGCGCACAGAGAAAATACTGAACAGGTACAGCAAGCTCACTGTTCGGAAGAAAAATATAAATATTGGGGTGGGCTTATATATGAATGCATTTCTGAAGGGAACTGACTTCACAAAAGTTTCGATGGCATTTTTCCCTCTTATCACTGCTGATCCGTAAGCGCCACCTGCTGTCAGAGAGTGCATTTGCGTTCTCATTCAGCCCGTCTGCCTGTTTTTGTTTCATGCAGGTTTTATCTTTGTATCATGATTAGAATGCAGTGGTTGGTTCTAATTAAAAATTGCTTTTTTTGTTGTTGTTTTGCGAGATTTAATGTTAAATATTTTGTATAGGTTAATAATCAAGGTCTGCACTCAGTTTGTGATATTCCTGTTATACAGTATTTTAGAGTAAAAAGTAATCAGATCAAGAGGGAAATTATTTTAAATATGTGTCTGATGTTGTGCAGTAAAAGCATGCTATAATGTTCTTTTTTGTTGTTGGACAAAAGGTGGAGTCATTACAAGGGAAGATGCTCGGCGTGTGCTGCTTCTTCAGATGCAGGTGTTTCCTCATCTCAGCGCACGACTCACGGACACACAAACAGAGCCGGCTTGGAGAGAAATAAAACGCACGGAAATTTTAAAGCAAAACCTAAAAAACGCTCTGATTGGTTGAACTCGTCATCTTTTTCTGTTGCTTGTTTTGAATACTGCACGTGGACAGAGGCGTCACCAGGTTTTTTGCATAGTTTGGAGTGACAAATCGTACTAGCGTACTTTGATCAAAATGCATACAGGTTGGCAGGTCTGAACATGTTTAGTTGTTGTAGTAGTAGCAACTGCCCGTTTTTTTGCAAAAGCAGTTTCATGGCAAGGAAAAATATTTAAAGGTGCCATAGAATGCAATGATACAATATTTTAAACTATTCTGATATCTACATACAAGGCATGTGGCTTAGATAAGGGCAAAACATCTCCAGAAACGGTTTTACATGTCCATTTACAACCCTAGGATTTGTCTCTAGAATGAAATGCTCTGTTTTTACCTTATTTGGACGGGTCATGAATAATAATGTTGAGCTCTCATTTTTTTTGTGGCTAATAAAATACAAATATTAGACAAAAAAGTATTTTAATTAATTGCAAAGGCAACATTTCTGTTAACTGTTAAAATAACAAACAAATGAAACCTAAATAATAATATATACATTAATAAATAAATCACAAAAGCACAAAACAAATTTACTAGAAATTTAAATAAAATGGAAACAAAAAGTAAAATAATAATAATAAAAGCAAATTCAAATATGATTAAAACCTATAATAGTATATGAAACATTACTCTAATAACACTGGTTCATACCTGCTTAACAGCTTTTGGCGTCTCCTGGACTTCTGTAAAATTGAATTGAGAGACAGATAATGCATGATTTGGTTGGTTAAACAACACACGTCATCTTGCACATGAAGGAATCTGAGACGCTCGCACCTTTCTTGAGCAGTTTGGCCAGACCTGAGTCCGGTGTTTCTGGAGACGTCGCAGAGCTGCCTCCTTCATCGATGAGCTGGATCTGAAGAAAGAAACCAAGAGATGCATGACTAGGTCTGTCTGTGTGGATTCACACTCTTGCCTCCTGTGAGAAACCAGACTGCTTCCCTGTGAGGATGTTCACAGGCCGTGATGCCAGGATAGTTATATCCGCACACGCTGGCTTCAGCACAGGTTTGGGTGGCAAAGGCAAAGCTGAGTGATGATTCCAGAAGATCTGCAATATACTGCACGAGTCATTTGGGCATGAGTTGTTTTGTTCGGGACTTTATGGACGCTGTCACTGTGGTGAGACACTACAGGCAAAACCACTTTTTCATGCACTGGTCAGTTTAGAAATGTAGGTGTATTTTGCTGGATTTTCTGATTTATGGAGTGATAAAAAGAGTAATCCAGAATCCCCTTTGGAAAAACCTTTAACTCTAATATGACTACAAAATGACAAGAACTTTGAACATGGCTTTATCTGGTCATAAGCAGCACAGGTATATTTGTAGCAATAGCCAACAATACATTGTATGGGTCACAATTATACATTTCTCTTTTATGCCAAAAATCATTAGGATATTAAGTAAAGATCATGTTCCTTGAAGATATTTAGTAAGTTTCCTACCGTAAATATATCAAAACTTAATGTTTGATTAGTAATATGCATTGCTAAGAACTTCATTTGGACAACTTTAAAGATGATTTTCTCAATATTTAGATTTTTTTGCACCCTCAGATTCCAGATTTACAAATATTGTGCGATCCTAACAAACCATACATCAATAGAAAGCTTATTTATTCCGCTTTCAGATGATGCACAAATCTCAATTTCAAAAAAATGGACCCTTATGACTGGTTTTGTGGTTCGGGGTCACATATATGCAAATTAATGCATGTGTAATTAGATGATGCATAATTTGCATATTTAAAAAACGTAGAAACTTTAGAAAACTTGTAGTAGAAAACAATTGTCAATGTACTGTGATTATTAAACTGGGGAAGTATGATTACGTTGTACAGAAACAGAGTAGTGATCGACCGATATTGATATTTTATAACCGATACCGATACCAATTATTTACATGTTTATGTGCCCGATAACCGATATTCAGAACCGATATTTATTTACTGTTATAAAGTAAATAAATGACTGAGTAAGTCCATAATTCACTTTGGTTTTTCCTCCTTTCAGTCATCTTAAAAAAAAGTGTTGAAAATTAGCAGTCTTTCATGTTAAATTTAATCTTCACATTACAACAATAAAAACACATTTTATATAAAGCATCAGCAGCAACACTAATATTAACAATAAGCAAAATAAATGTAGAAGGTCTAATGTTTTCAAATGGAGAAAATAAATAAAGGAAAGGAGTCATATCAACTATAGTTTAAGTAGGTTTATAAGCTGTGTAATAGGCTAAAGAGTGAAGAATAATTCACTGGATAATGTTAATTCACTGAATAATATTCTCTGGAATATTGAAATATAACAAACAAAACATCGTATTTTACTGCATTTCTCAACTGGCATGTTATATCAGAAATGCTAATAATGATTCTGTCGTTCTAGACTATGAAATGCGTGCTGACAGCGCGGTTTATCTGTGCATTTACACAGAACTATACTCAAACTGCGATCGCTCGTGAAGATAATAAATAATTCATTTCCATAGAGTTGTATCTATTTAGATGTTTATTAGCGAAATAATGGTTATACAGTAAATATTAATACAATTTAGGGTGTTTTAAACAAGTGAATCTTGTAAAAAGTTACATGCGGAGGCCGTGCTGGAGCATTCCCTGAGCATCAACCGCATCAACCCGGTGAGTGAACAGTGATATGAAAGCGGCTTCACGAGACTAATGATGAGCACAGACAACAGAGAGAGAAGTAAATGTAGCGCTTTTATTTCCAACACGCGCTCATTCATGGCTGTATTATTTAATTAATGCAAAGTTACGTCTTTATTGGGAGAGGACTTGACGGATTATCTTAGCCTACGTGACTCCGACTTCACGAGACGATGAGCATATAGACAACAGAGAGAGAAGTAAATTCAGCACTTTTATTTCCAACATATATCTTATATCTTGGCTGCATATTATTTAATTCATGCAAAGTTACGTCTTTATTGGGACAGGACTTGACGGATTAT
>NW_015506798.1:54198-57380 GCF_001515645.1 Sinocyclocheilus grahami
TTCTAGATTATGAAATGCCTGCTGACAGCACAGTTTATCTATGCATTTACACAGAACTATACTCAAACTGCGATCGCTCGTGAAGATAATAAATAATTCATTTCCATAGAGTTGTATCTATTTAGATGTTTATTAGCGAAATAATGGTTATACAGTAAATATTAATACAATTTAGGGTGTTTTAAACAAGTGAATCTTGTAAAAAGTTACATGCGGAGGCCGTGCTGGAACATTCCCTGAGCATCAACCGCATCAACCCGGTGAGTGAACAGTGATATGAAAGCGGCTTCACGAGACTAATGATGAGCACAGACAACAGAGAGAGAAGTAAATGTAGCGCTTTTATTTCCAACACGCGCTCATTCATGGCTGTATTATTTAATTAATGCAAAGTTACGTCTTTATTGGGAGAGGACTTGACGGATTATCTTAGCCTACGTGACTCCGACTTCACGAGACGATGAGCATATAGACAACAGAGAGAGAAGTAAATTCAGCACTTTTATTTCCAACATATATCTTATATCTTGGCTGCATATTATTTAATTCATGCAAAGTTACGTCTTTATTGGGACAGGACTTGACGGATTATCGTACGTGACTCCGTGAGTTCATCTCTATTTCTTCGAACCAAGCTGCATATCAGGCATTTATGTAATACATCTAATTTGTGCATTAATGGCTGTTATGTTAAATAAAGTTTACTAACTACAGTAAATTAAGTACCCGTGCACGCCGTTGTTGTTGTCTTGTTTCCCCTCAGACGCGCTGCAATGGTGATCCTGCGCGCAATTCTCAAAACATCCACAATATGGCGGCGTTTATCGGTGAATCCGATATCCGATTATTGTAAAATGCTTAAATATCGGGAAAATATCGGTAAATCGATATATCGGTCGAGCTCTAAAAAAAAAGAGTGTTTCCGTTTTACGTAATAATTGACATAAATGGCAGATTCTTACCTGAGACTGTCTGACGAATATCCCGTGATTCTCCTCACAGGTGAAGTAGCGTTTGCCCTGCACCGTGCCGTCGTTCTTCCCCTTGGGTTCGTCCAGAATCACACCGACCCATTTCCCCGAGGCGAACAGGGTGGCGCCGATATACGCCACGGTCCCGCGCTGGCCTTTCCCGATGACCTCCACCAGCGAGCCCACCTTCACAGGCCTCCCGCCTCCGTCTGAACTCATCCTGCTGACCACAGCGCCCTGCAGCTGACACACACACACACACACACACACACTCCGCATCAGACTACATGTGCCACACTCACCCATACACTCTCGCCGGAGCACTCAGAACGTGCTACACATGATACGGACATGAGCTGAACATGTTTTCATCTGCATATCAACTCAACATTTGTCACATATGCTCTTCTATAAGACAACAATATGCATTAGTAATAAAGGTTATTATAGTTATGATCCCCATCTTAAACAAAAAATAAATAAATGCAAAGTGATTTTTTTCACCTAGACGTCAAGGCAGCATTTATTTTCATTTAAAATGTTTAATTTCAAAGTGAAATGAAAATTAATAAAACTTATATGACGTATTTAAAAAAAAAACTGAACTTAATTACTAAGACGTGAATAAAAATTATAATAGTATCACAAATAAAATGAAAGATGCATTTCGTAAAAGGCAATATTTCTCATTTTTACTTTAACTTAAAATTTGTGAAATTAAAACTAAATAAATATTAATAAATAAGTATTAATAAAGCCCCGTGAAGCTGTGGTTTACAGTGAATTTATAACAGCTAAAGGGCATTGTTAGGCACATAGCGGAGTCTAAAACCCTTTAGCTGTTATAAATTCACTGTAAACCACGGCTTCACGGGGGTTACTGCTTTTATAAAACGGTTATTCCATATACGTAGTAAGGTTTCACAAAATAAAGCAGAGCAAATAAAGTGTAATGATATTAATAAACACAGTATTCTTCCACCAAACAATGTAGCTCCTCAGAAACAGGTGTGGTTGCTACAAAGTGGTTGCCGAGCAACACACAAACGTAAACAAAGGTGTGTGTTACTTTGTAGCGTCATTTACAACAGCTTCGAACGCGGCTCAGCCAATCATTACTCAGCCAATCAGAATCAAGCACCGGAACTCTCCGTTCTATATGAAACTATACAGGCTAGCCATTAAAAATATAATAAAAATGTCAAAAACACAGAACTAAATGACTAAACCTTTAACTGAAATAAAAATAAAAGAGGAAAATTTTAAAAAAGCTAATTTAAAATATTAAGAAAAATTATAATAGTATCTCAGAAATGTTTGTGTTTAGATTGGGCTTTTAATATTTCATACTCAAGGCTTTGACTGATGATACCGAATCAGGTTTTGAGGCTGCGGGATCAGTCATGTGCTTTTCCAAACAAACGATCTCTGTTGAGAACACGGCGAGGGACGCTCAGCACAGTCCCGGCGCTCAACATCACATGCCTCAACTCTCTTCAGCTCTGTAGACCTGCTGTAGGATCAGGACATGAACCTCGACTGGACCACAACGATCTACTCTGATCTGGATGATGAAGAGCTGCATGTGTTCAGCAGCTCAAACCCACACATGAAGAAACGACACGCAGCCACCGCGATCAACACGCATCTGCAGCTTCTGAACACGGTGAGCTTGCATTTAATAAAGCTCAATGTTTTGCATTACAGCGAAGATCATGAACATGATGAACAACTAACCAGTGAACAAAGCAGAAACTAAACGGGTTGTGTTTAAAACAAGCTGTCAGATTGAATTACTAATCTGTGAACCATAAACCAGTCTATTTCCATAATTGTACTCACTCACCCGAGGAGTGCATGAATTCCTCCGTGCCATGGACATGTTTGGCTTAATTTCTCTGGATGTTCAAGAGGAAACACTTTGGCATCTGCTGCATGAACCGTAGCACAGATGTTTATACAGTCGACTACTGAGTGCTCTACTGTGACGGTACTACTGAGATATACCGTCACATGACCGATGCCAGCGGCAAAAACAAGACGGCCACACCATTTATTACTAAACATATACTCTAGCTTTAAAGGGGTCATATGATGCTATTTTAAAGATCATTATTTTGTGTATTTGGTGTAACAGAATATGTTGACATGCTTTAATGTTCAAAAAACACATTATTGTTCAAATACTGTAGATTATTGTAGGTCCTCTAT
>NW_015506798.1:57942-67677 GCF_001515645.1 Sinocyclocheilus grahami
TGCTGTTCTGTTGTAAGTCATCTTAAAGATTTCTAAATGCATCTACTTCCGGAAGGCCAAATAAAGTGCTTTTGCTTTCGCCTAGAAACACACAGCGTCTCCCTGACATGCTGCTTCAACACTAACTGCGGTTACTGAAACCACGCCTTCTTTCTTTGCGTGCACATTTGGGCGCATTATGCAAATATTCCCACATAGTGAGGTAGATATGTGGGGGCGTGTTAGAATGAGCTGTTTTAGGGGGGCGTGGCAGAGTCTTAACTTTGATAAAGAATATCTCTTTGGTTTTGAGACTTTAGTCTTTGCAACTTCAGGGATCTTATCTATGCACAATCAGCTTGTAACACTCCAAAGAGAAAGAACAACTTGAAATCGCATCATATGACCCCTTTAATTCCGTATTTTTGGACAATATCCACTCATCATGACAGTAAAATAGGGTAAAATAGGGCGTTCTAAGTCAATATACTGCAGTATTTCCTCTCAATCTGTAGAAAATATGGTTAACAAAAAATACCGTCTTGTACCTTGAAACCGGTATCATTTTGAAAAATACCGTGATGTAAATGTTTGGTCATCCTAATATTGAGTTAGAAAGTAACACAAAAACAACGAGATCATCCAGATAAACCGGTCCACGTGTAAACACAACAACAGCCGATCTGCCGGCTAGTTATCAGTTAGCATTAGCTGTGATGCTAACCGGCCGGGCCCTAAGAAAACGCCATGTTCTGCCTCTCGGACTTTCCTCGTGTTGTCAGGGAAACGAGCGGTTTAGTCGCGCGCTTACCTGTAGACGAGAGCTCTAACTGACCGCGAACGGTCTGCCGTTTGTAAGGTGTGCCGGTTAGAACGAGTAACGGACAGCAGCGCTCCGGTCACCGGACACTGTACAGCATTTCACTCGGGTCGCTTCCTGGTCGGGTCACGTGGTGCTCGGCGACGCCTCTGATTGGTCCGATGACTCCGCACTCCGGCCACATAGCCGAGATCGATTATAGTTTTTAGTAATTTCACATTTAGTAATGCATGTATGTAATCAGTTTGTGTCTCGCTATATATATGTACTTTTATAAACAATGTATGAATTGATTTAAACGGGGTTAGTATTTTGGCTGCACAGTCATTTCCGAAATCGAAATAAATATACATCTTCAGTTTCTTTATTATTATTATTATTATTATTCATTTGCTTAAATTGGGACTACATTATTATGTAGTTATTTGTTCCATTTTTATCTAAATAATTTAGCACTTTTTAAAATGCCAAAATGTATGACAAATATGATGATTTATTATGTGTTTATGATTATGATAACTTGATAAATAGGGCCTAGCATTAATTATAATCTATTACTTCATCTGTCTAATAATGTCTAAGAATATAATAATTATGTCTACCAAGCTCTGATAAAGTAAGGAATATTATATTAACAGACTATACAAATTTGTATTGCTTTTAATTAATTTAATTTAATTTTAAAACAATACCTTTAGAAGCATGGATGCGTCTGTCACATTATGAAAGATGGCTAATAATCCATCTAGAATCTGCATTAAAGTTAAGAATTTAAAGACGAAGTTTAACTGGTTATGTAATAATGTCAATAGGTATCTATGTATGTATCTTCTTAAAATATATGATATGTATGACGTGTAGCTGTGTCATTTATATTTGCCTAATTATAAAAGCATTTCATTTTGACGAACTTACTCTGGTGAGTAAAATACACAATGTACTAACAATGGTCAATGCGGAGAAATAAAGCTCACAATATACTGTGTTCACTTCTAGTAAGATCTGCATTTTAGCACTTTTTGTCAGTAAATATTGAGATATGTGACTGTATTAGCTCTATGTAATTCATTTGACTGATTGTTTTAACACTTTTTGTCAAGTAGTTTTATTAGCAATGACTCTTTTGACCTCAAAATAACCTCAAAACGCACTGAACACATTAGTTACGTCAACACAAAAGTAAACTTCACTTTTACAAATGTACAGAGATTTAATGCAATTAAAACCTAAATTCCACTCACACTCACTCACTCACTCACTCACTCACACTCACTCACACACACTCACTCACACACACACACTCACTCACTCACTCACTCACTCACACTCACTCACACACACTCACTCACACACACACACTCACTCACTCACTCACTCACTCACACTCACTCACACACACTCACTCACACACACACACTCACTCACTCACTCACTCACTCACACTCACTCACACACACTCACTCACACACACACACTCACTCACTCACTCACTCACTCACACTCACTCACACACACTCACTCACACACACACACTCACTCACTCACTCACTCACTCACACTCACTCACACACACTCACTCACACACACACACTCACTCACTCACTCACTCACTCACACTCACTCACACACACTCACTCACACACACACACTCACTCACTCACTCACTCACTCACACTCACTCACACACACTCACTCACACACACACACTCACTCACTCACTCACTCACTCACACTCACTCACACACACTCACTCACACACACACACTCACTCACTCACTCACTCACTCACACTCACTCACACACACTCACTCACACACACACACTCACTCACTCACTCACTCACTCACACTCACTCACACACACTCACTCACACACACACACTCACTCACTCACTCACTCACTCACACTCACTCACACACACTCACTCACACACACACACTCACTCACTCACTCACTCACTCACACTCACTCACACACACTCACTCACACACACACACTCACTCACTCACTCACTCACTCACACTCACTCACACACACTCACTCACACACACACACTCACTCACTCACTCACTCACTCACACTCACTCACACACACTCACTCACACACACACACTCACTCACTCACTCACTCACTCACACTCACTCACACACACTCACTCACACACACACACTCACTCACTCACTCACTCACTCACACTCACTCACACACACTCACTCACACACACACACTCACTCACTCACTCACTCACTCACACTCACTCACACACACTCACTCACACACACACACTCACTCACTCACTCACTCACTCACACTCACTCACACACACTCACTCACACACACACACTCACTCACTCACTCACTCACTCACACTCACTCACACACACTCACTCACACACACACACTCACTCACTCACTCACTCACTCACACTCACTCACACACACTCACTCACACACACACACTCACTCACTCACTCACTCACTCACACTCACTCACACACACTCACTCACACACACACACTCACTCACTCACTCACTCACTCACACTCACTCACACACACTCACTCACACACACACACTCACTCACTCACTCACTCACTCACACTCACTCACACACACTCACTCACACACACACACTCACTCACTCACTCACTCACTCACACTCACTCACACACACTCACTCACACACACACACTCACTCACTCACTCACTCACTCACACTCACTCACACACACTCACTCACACACACACACTCACTCACTCACTCACTCACTCACACTCACTCACACACACTCACTCACACACACACACTCACTCACTCACTCACTCACTCACACTCACTCACACACACTCACTCACACACACACACTCACTCACTCACTCACTCACTCACACTCACTCACACACACTCACTCACACACACACACTCACTCACTCACTCACTCACTCACACTCACTCACACACACTCACTCACACACACACACTCACTCACTCACTCACTCACTCACACTCACTCACACACACTCACTCACACACACACACTCACTCACTCACTCACTCACTCACACTCACTCACACACACTCACTCACACACACACACTCACTCACTCACTCACTCACTCACACTCACTCACACACACTCACTCACACACACACACTCACTCACTCACTCACTCACTCACACTCACTCACACACACTCACTCACACACACACACTCACTCACTCACTCACTCACTCACACTCACTCACACACACTCACTCACACACACACACTCACTCACTCACTCACTCACTCACACTCACTCACACACACTCACTCACACACACACACTCACTCACTCACTCACTCACTCACACTCACTCACACACACTCACTCACACACACACACTCACTCACTCACTCACTCACTCACACTCACTCACACACACTCACTCACACACACACACTCACTCACTCACTCACTCACTCACACTCACTCACACACACTCACTCACACACACACACTCACTCACTCACTCACTCACTCACACTCACTCACACACACTCACTCACACACACACACTCACTCACTCACTCACTCACTCACACTCACTCACACACACTCACTCACACACACACACTCACTCACTCACTCACTCACTCACACTCACTCACACACACTCACTCACACACACACACTCACTCACTCACTCACTCACTCACACTCACTCACACACACTCACTCACACACACACACTCACTCACTCACTCACTCACTCACACTCACTCACACACACTCACTCACACACACACACTCACTCACTCACTCACTCACTCACACTCACTCACACACACTCACTCACACACACACACTCACTCACTCACTCACTCACTCACACTCACTCACACACACTCACTCACACACACACACTCACTCACTCACTCACTCACTCACACTCACTCACACACACTCACTCACACACACACACTCACTCACTCACTCACTCACTCACACTCACTCACACACACTCACTCACACACACACACTCACTCACTCACTCACTCACTCACACTCACTCACACACACTCACTCACACACACACACTCACTCACTCACTCACTCACTCACACTCACTCACACACACTCACTCACACACACACACTCACTCACTCACTCACTCACTCACACTCACTCACACACACTCACTCACACACACACACTCACTCACTCACTCACTCACTCACACTCACTCACACACACTCACTCACACACACACACTCACTCACTCACTCACTCACTCACACTCACTCACACACACTCACTCACACACACACACTCACTCACTCACTCACTCACTCACACTCACTCACACACACTCACTCACACACACACACTCACTCACTCACTCACTCACTCACACTCACTCACACACACTCACTCACACACACACACTCACTCACTCACTCACTCACTCACACTCACTCACACACACTCACTCACACACACACACTCACTCACTCACTCACTCACTCACACTCACTCACACACACTCACTCACACACACACACTCACTCACTCACTCACTCACTCACACTCACTCACACACACTCACTCACACACACACACTCACTCACTCACTCACTCACTCACACTCACTCACACACACTCACTCACACACACACACTCACTCACTCACTCACTCACTCACACTCACTCACACACACTCACTCACACACACACACTCACTCACTCACTCACTCACTCACACTCACTCACACACACTCACTCACACACACACACTCACTCACTCACTCACTCACTCACACTCACTCACACACACTCACTCACACACACACACACTCACACACACACACACACACACACAGTAATATAATTATAGAAAGAGTGTTATAGCTTACTTTGGTTCAAGAAGATTCTTATAATTAAAATATATATATTATTGTGTTTTGTTACTCTACTGCATCTGATGTGTGAGTCTTCCAATTCATTAGCCACTAAATAAGAAGATAAAGTGCGCTAAACTATAAAACGAACTAATTAAAATAATATTGCAAATTGGTATTTCTCATCATATTAAGCAGCATACGAGGACTTCACCTGATGAATATGCTGCATTACAAAGAGAAGAAAACAGACAGAAATTATCATTTGCTGACCTTTTGGGATTTTACCTAAAGCTCAAGTAGTGTAACAGAGTACTTTTTAAAACCCAAAATGGCTTTTGGAAGCCTGATTTTTGAGAGTATATTGAGAGATTGAAGTGAATCACTCACCTGTTCCATTTATTATAATTGAAGAAGTGAAGATCTGGAAGGGTAGCGTGTTGTTTCTGGCTGCTCGATCTACAGTGTTCACTATCTGGGTGCTATTGGGTAGAACGGCGTCCGCTCTGAATACAATATCCATGCTGTTTCGGATCTTGGGCACACTCCTTAATTTTACACCAGCATCTCGTCCGGTGTGCGACCCCCTTTATGTGTCAAAATCTGCATTCAGGAATACACAAACATGCACACACATACTGTGCGCATACCTGACGTTTGTTAAAGATAAAGTGCTGAATGATGTAGGGTAATCAGCCAGGAAGAAAGGTTCAAGCTGCAAAACAAGAGTTGTTTGACAAATTGGCTTTCTTTTGTAAAAGCATGTTACCCATAATTCATAAGTAGACACGTCACACTCACCCCTGTTTTTATCAGCGAAGCCCTGTTCTGAAATTCAGTAGAACTTTTATTTGAAAGAGCAGCCACAAAGTTTCCGTTGGTGAGGATTGTCAGCGGAATTATCTGCACTGATTCTACACAAAAGTGGAGCTGGGGGATTATCACAGATTGCTGAGACGTTTCTAGGCAAAGTGAAATCTTAGAGATTAGGCATATCAGAAAAATCTAAATCAAATGTGATTTCAACTTACTAATGACATTAATAGTGGTGACATCAATGGTGAGGTTGAAGCCTGACGTTGGAGTTGCAGCTGCTTCTTTTAGAGTCTCCACAGTGTCGGTGTTGCTGGGAATTGGTTCTGTGGATGTTTAGCTAAACACTAATTCAAGATCATTTTCTTCTGCTTGGGTTCCTGGCAACAGCTCTGAAAGGAATCACACGTTCACAGATTACATCTGTCAGTGTGGAAGACATGAGTATTACTCTTTTACACATTCAATAAAACTGGGGTTAGTCCATCTCAAGTGGTCCAAAAATGTAAAAGTGGATTGCTTGGAAGTTGGGATCTCAAATAGCCTAACATTTAAACAACAGAATCATAGCGGACTTATATCTGATCCTACATCACATATAATCAGCCCAAAAGTTGATTTGTTAAAATTGAGGTAGTTGTTAGTTGTTAGACCACTAGAGTCGAGGTGTGCATTCACCTTGAGAACGTCATCTCATCGATTAATCGTGCAGCACTACTGTCACGTCTGTACACCAGCCTTCATTGATATAAATACACATCTCGTTTTCCCTGACGACTCGGTGACGTGATCTGAGCTGAACAAATGGAAGCCCGATGAAGCTCGCTGTCCGGGACGGCTCCGTTCAGCCAGGCTTCCGTGAAGCAGAGCGCAGCAGAGTTTAAAAAGTCCTTGTTTGTGCGGGTGAGGAGTCGTAGTTCATCTTATGTATTTGCTAGGGAGCAGAGATTCGTTATTGATAGTTATTTGGTGTGCAATTTCTGACGTCCAGGAGTTCGTTTCTAGTAAAGCTGACCGGGAAAAAGTTGCTTAAGACAGGACAAACAAACAAAAAATGGACACGTACCAAGGAGCGACAAACCGTGGCTGCCATCTGCGGCGCCATCTTGCCGATATAATAATACAGTGATAATATATGAAATAATCACTGATTACACAAAAGAAAAGAAAAGGCTTTGAGGACCTGGAAGAGAAACACTGTTTTCCAACTCAAAGGTGTTTTTGTAGAGATATACTATACATATATATATATATATATATATAATGTGTGTGTGTCTGTGTATATATATATATATATATGCACAGACACATGACATACTGTACACTGTAAAATATGTAAAATATTATCTGTAAAAATGCTACAGTAAAGACCTGGTAAAGTTAGCAAGTTTGATGCCCGCAATATTTGGTATAGAAACCTTTTCACTCAATTGCTAGTAAATTTTATAATTACATACAAACAAATTAAATTAAACCTGAAATGTTTATAGCATTTTCTTGTGAGTTGTACTCCAATAATCCGTATCAAATTTCCCTTTGAAGTGACAATAAATGTTCACTACTACTGCAAAAGCATTGAATTCAGAGTCCAGCTGATCACTTTTAATTTTTTTCTCAGCCAAGATCACAGGACACATTGGTGAAATCAACACCCACTTACCGATCACTATTTTACAGTGACTGTGCATCTGCAGTCAGTCCAGCAGCATATAACAACATAACACAGGGGCAAAAGACATCATACACATTTCTGTTTTGCCAAGTTTGTACGTTTTTCTTTTCCACGTTTGTCTGGTAGCTTAGACAGAATGCTCCAAGATATTGCGTTAATTACCACAGAGTAGTAATTATGTACATATAATGTTGAGAGTTTTGTACAAGTGGCTTTTGTTAAAAGTTCTGGTTCAACAAATGATTAGAAGGTATTATAAATAAACCTGTTTTAATGGCATGATGCACTGGTTCTTCTTAATCAGTGCATAAAAACCAAGTCTTCTTGATTTAATCCACATGTTTATCTTTGTTTCGGTCTACTGAAAAGCTTACAGTTTGGGACTGAATGCAGCACATCAGGAATCTTAGTCGAGCATGGGTGGCTGAATTATTTACTGCCCTGTTACTTTTGAGATCCAGCAGATGGCGCCATTTAATGGTTTATCCAATCCTGCTCCTGGAGATCTATCTACCTACCAGCAGAGTTCAGTTCCAATCCTGCTCCAACACACCTGTCTGTAACTATCGAGTGCTCCTGAATATCCTAATTAGCTGGTTCAGTTGTGTTTGATTAAGGTTTGATCATCAGGTATGAATCAAACGGTCCCCTCCTGAAACCTGATGGGAAGTTCAGTGTTTGAGGTCTTTTGTCCCAGCATCTCTCCAAGTGACCTGCTCATTTCTGTCTTTCACGATCAAACAGACAATGCTTGAGCAGTCTTTTGAAAGCATTTAAACTATTTCTGAGGGGAATGAACCTTACTTGTAGTTGCTCTTTCTTGTAGTTGACATGTTAGCATATATCAGTCATCTTGGATTTGTATAGATCCTTTTCTCAGCATTCATTTAATTCATGAGCTAAAGTGTCCAATAACAAGCATAAAGCCTGCATGATGTGAGCATTATATGATCGCATTGTTTATGCCACTGAGGTGACATTTATCATATAAGCTAGGTCACATTTGTCAAAAGTGCTTTTCATTTTAGGAGTAAACGATAAAAAGTAGAGTTAACCTCTAAGCTGGGATAAAGGGGTTTTGTGTGTGTGTGTGTGTGTGTGTGTGCAATGTTAAATCAACACAATTTAAGAGAAAGAATTTTAATATTTAAAAATTAAAGTAGAAATTAATATATTGTTTCTGTGTGTGTCTATATGTCTCATGCAGAATGTTTATTAATAGTATTAAAAATTAAAAGCAAATTAATGTTTGAGATTTCTGTCTTATAGCCAATGTTGGATACTTCAACCAAAAATGAAAATGTCTTTTTCTTTCTTTCTTTCTTTCTTTCTTTCTTTCTTTCTTTCTTTCTTTCTTTCTTTCTTTCTTTCTTTCTTTCTTTCTTTCTTTCTTTCTTTCTTTCTTTCTTTCTTTCTTTCTTTCTTTCTTTCTTTCTTTCTTTCTTTCTTTCTTTCTTTCTTTCTTTCTTTCTTTCTTTCTTTCTTTCTTTCTTTCTTTCTTTCTTTCTTTCTTTCTTTCTTTCTTTCTTTCTTTCTTTCTTTCTTTCTTTCTTTCTTTCTTTCTTT